>NW_015170346.1:251988-277168 GCF_001447785.1 Gekko japonicus | reverse complement strand
TGAAGCTGGGTGGTGCCTGGGGCAGGGAGCATGGGCAGTGGACACCCAAGCAGAAGGGGGGTGGAGGCGCACCAACAGGTGGCAGGGCAGGCACACAGGCAAGACGTCGATGGCAGCGGGCCTCACGAGAAGCCCTGGGCTTTGGCCACTGTGGGTACTGACACCCACCCGGCCCAGCCCCCTTTTCACCAGTGGGAAATTTGGCTGGATCCAGCCCCAAGTGTTTTTTAAAGTCTCCATCCCTCTGTTCAACGGACATTCATTCTTGCCAGTGTAGCATCAGAAAATAAGAGCATAAGGACATCAGAGAAGCCAATGTTGGATCAGGCCAATGGCTCATCCAGTCCAATACTCTGTGTCACACAGTGGCTAAAAATACCAGGTGCCCTCAGGAGGTCCACTAGTGGGGCCAGGACACTAGAAACCCTCCCACTGTTGTACCTCCTCCCAAGCACCAAGAAGACAGAGCATCCCTTGCCCCAGACTGGGAGTTCCTAGCTATACCTTGTGGCTAATAGCCACTGATGGACCTCTGCTCCATATGTTTATCCACTTCCCTCTTGAAGCTGTCCATGCCTGTAGCCGCCACCACCTCCCGTGGCAGTGAATTCCATGTTTTAATCACTCTTTGGGTGAAGAAGTACTTCCTTTTATCCGTTCTAACCCGACCGCTCAGCAATTTCATGGAGTGCCCACGAGTTCTTGTACTGTAAGAAAGGGAGAAAAGTACTTCTTTCTCAACCTGCTCTATCCCATGCATAATCTTATAAACCTCAATCATGTCACAACCAGTGTTCCCTCTAAGCTGAGTTTTTTAAAAGAAATTTTATTGATTTTTAATAATACAACAATATAAACAGTTTGACATGACATTAGGGTTGCATCCTCCAAGCTGAGTTAGTGTGAGCTAGCTCACAGTTTTTTAGCCTCCGGCTCACACATTTTTGTCTTAGCTCAGGGAGGATGGCTCCAGAACAGACTAATTTATGCAGTAGCTGAATCACTCGCTCACAACTTTAATGCCAGTAGCTCACAAAGTAGAAATCTTGCTCACAAGACTCCACAGCTTAGAGGGAACATTGGACTTGGCAGGCATAGTATCAAAATGCTAACGAGCATTTCACTTGGAACAGACAGCAGCAGCTGAAGCCCTTTGCCCTTTTCTTCTCCATAGCTGGTTTCAGATCTATCTGAATGAACAACTAATGTGCCATTGGGGCACAACCAACTCATGGCGACCCCCTCTGTTGGGTGTTCAAGGCAAAAGATGAGCAGAGGTGGCTGGCCGTGGCCTTCCTCTGCGTAGTGACCCTTCATTAGTGGCCCCCTCATTAGTGGCCTCCCAGCCAGGTACTAACTTACAGAGTGCCTTTGGGCTGTGCAACCCAGTACTTTAGCTACATTGACACAAACTACAAAAATCAAAGTGGCGCATCAGTGCATGTGCAGAATGCCTTTGTGTTGTCTGGCCAGCCACTATACCTGCCAGGACATTAACTACAAAAATCATAGCAGTGCATCAGAGCATATGCAGAGTGCCTCTGGCTCGGCACTTCACCCAACCCAACCTGATTTCAGCAAGAAGAAATGAAATATTGGGTTAAAAGTGAAAAAAAAACAACCCGCCATCATTTGCCTTGGAAGCACAGAAACTCTACGCAGTATCCCCGATCCTCCACATTTCCCGGTTAAGGAAAAAAATGCTGCTCAAACAAGTTATAAAGATGATGTGACTCCAATGGTAAGAAGAGAAAGAAATGTTACTTACAAAAATAGAAGCACATCTTACATGCCATATTCATGCAGGTTACATGTAACCAGTTTGGTGTAGTGGTTAAGTACGTGGACTCTAATCTGGGAGAACTGGGTTTGATTCCCCACTCCTCCGCTTGCAGCTGCTAGATGACCCTGGGCAAGCCATAGTTCTGATAAGGGCTGTTCTTGAAAAAGAGCAGTTTCTGTCAGTGCTCGCTCAACCCCACCTACCTCAGAGGGTGTCTGTTGTGGGGAGGGGAAGGGAAAGGAGTTTGTAAGCCGCTCTGAGACTCCCTTGGGTAGTGAAGGGCAGGGTAGAAATCCAATCTCCTCCTCCTCCTCCTCCTCTTCTTCTTATTGTGAACAGATTAACTTCCAAAAGGTTAACTTGCTACAGCTCCAAGCCCAGGGAAGAGAGAGAAGAAGAAGAGAGGTCCCTTTCCCTGCCAGATCCTCTTGCTCGCAAAGTTACAATATCCAACACCAAGCTCCCTGTATGTCCCTGGACCAGTCACTGGGCTGGATTCTGTACTCAGTCAGCAGGAGGCCCATCTTCCCAGACGTCTCCCCACCAGCTGCAGTCTGTTTTGACTCGGGGAAACTTTGTTCCCAGGGCTGCAGGTCCCAAGAGGAGCAATAGCCATGCAAGTGGAGAGGAGGGTAAAACTGCCCCTTCCCCGCTGCATCCTCCCAACTCATGATGCTATTTCTCCACATGGGTCCTGGGACGTCGGGCAAGCTGGGAAGGTCAGTGATCTTTGGGCAGCCCTTGCAGGGTCCTTGTTGTCGTTCAGTCGCACAGGCGAGTCCGACTCTTTGCGACCCCCTGGACCACACCAGGCCCTCCTGTCTTCCATCATCCTCCATAGTTTGCTCAATTTTATGTTTGTTGTATCGGTAACAATGCCTAACCATCTCATCCTTTGCCGTCCCCTTCTTCTTTGACCTTCAGTCTTCCCCAGCATCGGGGTCTTCCAGTGAGTGCTCCCTTCTCATTTGGTGGCCAAAATATTTGAGCTTCAGCTTCAGTATCTGGCCTTCCAGGGAACAGTCAGGTTTGATTTCCTTCAGGATTGACTGATTTGATCTCTTTGCAGTCCAAGGGACTCTCGAGAGTCTTCTCCAGCACCATAGTTCAAAAGCATCTATTCTTTGGTGCTTGGCCTTCCAAGCCAGATCAAATTGACTCTCTCTCTTGCAAGGCTGGTGTGTGGATCAGATGGGAGGAATGAACCATGTATACTGTACAAGTTCCTCGGAGGGAGGTTTGCCAAAGACATTGTAGGTAGGAATGTCCTAACAGATGGATATCAAATCAGTGTGCAAAGACAGAGCTCTCCAATCAGCTGCTCCCTTTCTAAAAGAACTTTCCTGCATTTCTTTATTTGTGTCCCAGACCAAAGAGACCCCTGCTCCCTTGGCCCTGGTTTGGGCAGCATGGAGCACCTCCGGATTTTCCATCTGGCAACCCGATGCCAGATGACAGCCTGCGGTGCACATTTCACTACAGTGGCATAGTAAGATAGAGATCCAGGGCTGGGGTGTGAATCCAGAAGAATGACAACTTGGTGACGTTTAACTCTCCCTTTCTGCCTACAATTTGGCTCCCAAGACTGCTCAGAGCAAGGCAAAATCAAAGTGTGTCTCAACTTAGAATAACACTTCTGAATTAGTTTCAGGTGGGGTAGCCATGCTGGTCTGAAGCAACAGAACAAGGTTTGAGTCCTGTGGCACCTTTAAGACCAACAAAGTTTAAATCTGGGTGTAGTGTATTCAAAGCTGCCTTGAATGCATGACATGTTGTGAAACATCTCATTAACTTGTAATGTAAAGCTTCGTCCTGGACTAGGATCCAAATGCATCCAATAGTATTGCTAGCCCAGGAAGTAACAAGCCAATCACTTCAAGCAAGCTCCCTGAGCGGGAACTAATGTGATTGGACCTTATCACTGCAACCTCATAGGTTGATATTTGTACAGTGGGTGTGGCTACATTAGCCGGGAATGTTTAAAAGCAGGACAGCTGCAATGTCAAGGCCGTTCTGGCTATCAGATGTTGATCCGTGTTGGAGTTGTGTTCAAGTTGAAGAATAAAGTTGTGTTCTTGCTGAATCACTCTCCGACAGCTTTGTTAAGCGAGCAACTTAACACTGGGTATAAGCTTTCGTGCACATGCACATCTGAAGAAGTGTCCATGCACACGAAAGCTTATACCCAGAATTAAACTTTGTTGGTCTTTAAATGTGCCACTGGGCTCAAACTTTGTTCTAGGACTGATAACTCTCCAGTATGTGAGTGTCAGCTTTGAGTGGCAAAACTATGAAAGGTTAGATGAGTAAAATCTAGAGCAACTAGCCAGTGCTTGGCACTTGGCAAGAGAATGGGGGTGCGGGGATGGGGTGATGGGGAGGGCACTATCGTGTTAACAGCATGACATCATTTCCAGGCCAAACCCGGAAGGTTCATCACCAACGTTCCCTCTAAGGTGTGGAGTCTTGTGAGCAAAAATTCTACTTTGTGAGCTACTGGCATTAAAGTTGTGAGCGAGCAATTTGGCTACTGCATAAATTAGTCTGCTCCGGAGCCATCCTTCCTGAGCTAAGAGGCAAATGTGTGAGCTGGAGGCTAAAAAACTGTGAGCTAGCTCACACTAACTCAGCTTAGAGGGAACACTGGTCATCACTCTGCTCTAGGGTTCAGCTTATCTGCTTGTACAATTAAAAACTGAAACTAAAACCAGGGTTTGCCTAGAACTCTTTTCTGCCTTTGATCAAGACGTTTTCTGCATGAATGGGTCTCCCCGCTCCTACATTTGTATTCCTCCTCCTCTTTTGCTGGTTTCTGCAGAGGTTTTTGTAGTCCAAGGTGCAGCATCCGACTTCCCTGTTTCCGGGAATTCCCTTGCTGCGCCACAAGAGGGGGCAAACTGTGTTTTTGCTCCTCGGTTGCATATAACCTCTGCGGAAACAAGCAAAAGCTGTGGAGGAATACAAACGCAGGAGCAGGGAGACCAGTTTGTGTGGAAAACATCAAAGTTGTAGCCAGCTTTACCACTTCTCGGGCATCCTGGCTCTCAGACTGGCACTCCCACATTTCACAAATATTTTTAAAAAAGGATTTCAGTTTTTAAGTCCCCTTATTCTCACACCAAAGATTAGTGACTGAGCCCCCCTCCCCGCTTAGTAACCAGGGCTCTTCTTGTAGCAAGAACTCCTTTGCATATTAGGCGACACACCCCTAATGTAGCCAATCCTGCAAGAGCTTACAGTAGCCCCTGTAAGAAGAGTTCTGTAAGCTCTTGGAGGATTGGCTACATTAGGGGTGTAATATGCAAAGGAGTTCCTGCTACGAAAAGAGCCCCGCTTATATCCATTGTCATTTTCACTGCAGCCAGGGACCAAAATAAGTGGATGCGGCAGCACTGCTGGCTCTATTGGGGCCACCTGTCTCACCTTGCTGGGGGGCTCGAATGTTCCCGTCTGCCGTTGACAACTATTTGGAATGCTCCCGCATTGGAGGTTCATGTGGGAATGTGAGAACAGAGCAAAACCAGCAGATTCTCAATAAGCACTACAACTGTGTCATGCCATCACTTATCTCTGAAGGCCTGAACGTTACCAGAAGGAACCAGCAAGATGACATTGCATTCCCTCGTGCAAAACCTCCTCTAGGGCATGGAGAACTGCCTCTGAGACAACGTGTTGCCTTCAGGTGACTTTGGAATACTTTTAATGTGACTTGCTGATGCACCATCCAGCCGTCATAAGCGGCAATTTGAACAAATAGAACAAGGTGCGCAACTGCTGCCTCCAGAAACTGCCTACTGATTGCGAAGATTCTCTCCCATTTAGCATTCAGTTTCTGTAAAAGGAGTGAATTTATGTAAGAAACTGAATGAACTGAAATTATCATCTGCTGTTAGAAGATGCCAGAAACAGTGCACCTGTATATTGTTTGCATTTGACTGCATTTTTGTACTTTAGGCAGTTTGGGGCAGGGGGAGATCAAGTTGAAGGTCATTTTTGTTCCTTTGATTTATTAATGTCCTGCCTTAAATTATGAAAAGAGCAAATGGGGTCAGGAACAAAACAACAAGGACAACAACACGGTTGATAGGATCCTCATTCTCATTCGATTTTTTAAAAATAAAATGCTATGTAGGGATAAGCTGATGTTCCCTATCCTGGTTTTTAGTGTCAGTTTTGCTGCCCGGAATGCAAATCTCTCTGGATTCCTAGCTTAACTAGGATAATTTCTAAAATTATTTCTGGAATTCAAGCATGCACAGTTTCCTTCAGCTTTAAGTCCCCCCCCCCTCCCCATGATTTCCCCATCTACAGTACACTGGCACCTAACTAAAACTAAGCAAAAAACAACAACCAAAAAATCAGTCTGCTTCTGTGTATAATCTACCAAAGTTATTTCTGTATGAGGTTCTATGAATGTGCAGGAGCACACAGACACATTGTGAAACGTTTCCTTGCCCTTCCTTCCCACTGTCTTGGTCTGAGAGGTGGCAGCCAATCTGCATGCATGCTTTGGCTTTGTCAGCAAGCTGCCAATGTGTTTCCCTGTACTCTGTATATGCTCTGTGTATGTTCTTATTCTCTAGTCTTTAGGTATGCACTTGTCTGCTTTCACTTTCCCATGTATGACGGTTTATACGCTTAATTGCCTAGTTGCAGGAACGTCCGTATCTCTCAAGGCCACAGGGGGTTGCTGGCGGGTAGTAGCTTGAGTGATCTCATGGCATTATCCATGAGAAGCAGTATGTTATGATTAAGTAGGAGCGTTGCTTCCCAGGCTCAATGGCGCGTGCGGGAAATCCCGCAATTGGGCCTCAGCTTTTTGAATTAACTATAATCTATTGGGATCCATGCTTATGCCTCATTCTGAACAGTGATCCTGTTATGCACCTATTGCTTCAAATAAAGAAAACCCTTTTCTACAAGTGTGTTCTTCATTGATGCGATGGGAGTCTGACAGGTTTTCCCCCAGTCTTCCCCTCTCCTCTCCTTTCTTTGGTAGTCACCGCGCTCTGCAGCTTGAGGGACAGACAGGGGCTCTGTGTGTGTTTTGTGCGTGTGTGCGCACTCATGGCCACCCGCGCTCTTCCCTGACTAGCTGTCTGTAGCACACTCAGCAGTTCCTTGTCTTATCAGCGTGGATAAGCAGTCAGGTGCCTGGGTAAGATCTTTTTTTTTTAACTAACTTTTTTGAAATTTCATAATAGAGAAGAAAGAGAAAAAAGAAAAAGGAAAAAAAATCTAGAAAGAAAAAAAGACAAGAAAAAAATAATTCGGCTTCTATGCCTTCTCAATACAAATTAGGGATAATTTACGTTCCTGGGATCCCAGATCACCGCAGACTGTGACTGCAGCCATGAAATTAAAAGACGCCTGCTCCTTGGGAGGAAAGCGATGGCAAACCTAAACAGCGTGATAAAAAGTAGAGACAGCACCCTGTCAACAAAAGTCCGCATGGTCAAAAAGCAATGGTATTCCCAGTAGTCATGTATGGCTGCGAGAGTTGGACTATAAGCTCTTCTATTATTATCAAGCAAAATTTGATTTCCTTTCCAAAACTGGAGAGTCGGAGTGGTATAGTGGTCAAGTGGTAGACCTTTATCTGGAGAACGGAGTTTGATTCCCCACTCTTCTGCATGAAGCCAGCTGGGTGCCCTTGGGCCAGTCACAGTTCTCTCTCAGAACTCTCTCAGCCCCACCTACCTCACAAATTGCCTGTTGTGGGGAGAGGAAGGGAAGGTGATTGAAAGCCGCTTTGAGTCTCCTCAAGGTAGAGAAAAAGGTAAAAGGCAAAGGCTCCCTTGCTTGAAAGCCAGTCGACTCCGACTCTAGAGTTACGGTGCTAATCTCCGCTTCCAAGCTGAAGAGCCAGCGCTGTCCGAAGACATTTCCATGGTCATGTGGCCAGCATGACTAGACGCCGAGGCGCATGGAGCGCTGTTACCTTCCCACCGAAGCGGTACCTATTTATCTGCTTGCAATTTCTTGCTTTCGAACAGCTAGGTTGGCAAAGCAGGGTATAAAAACCTACTCGTCTCCTCCAGCTGCTTTCCTAATGCAAATCCCTTAACCTCGTTTCTCTATTCTCTGCAAAGCAAATGAGTGATGCAAAGGCAGAGTGAGGCAAGAGAGCGGAGGTAATTTTAAGTTATTGCGAGGCCATTTGGGAAAAGTAAATGAATGCCTCTGCTTGGTTAACCAGAAAATAGGTATGAATTTCTTAATATAGCCCTGTGTCTTTGAATGGGAACAGGAATCTTAGTCATAAACAGGAGTCTCGTGGCACCCCAGGGATGATCCCTCAGTGAAGAATGCGATATTGGAATGGCAGACAGGAGACACGTCACTGGGATCCTTTCTCCTCCTTCCCAGAATGGTTATGGTCAATGTTCCCTCTAAGGGCCTGTAAGACGGAGCTCTTCCGCCAGGCTTTTGAATAGGAGCCGCCGCCACCACCACTACCATCAACGAGGACCATCCCTACAGCACCGCCGGAGGTCAAGTGGCTAATAATATCAGAGGGGCCACAGTAATCTCCCCTTGAATGGATAGGGTTGTGCAATACTGGAGAGAGGGTTGTCTAGTCACGCGGGATCCTTGGGTGTTCCCATGTATAAATTGTTTTAAATTCTGTTTTTATTGTATTTTATTGCACCTTTGTGCCTTACGGTTGTAAGCCGCCCTGAGCCCGCATGCGGGGAGGGCGGGGTATAAATGAAATTAAATAAATAAATAATAAATAAATAAGCTGTGGAGTCTTGTGTGCAAAAATTCTACTTTGTGAGCTACTGGCATTGAAGTTATGAGCAAGGGATTTGGCTCCTGCTTAAATTAGTTTGCTCTGGAGCCCTCCTTCCTGAGCTAAGGCAAAAATGTGTGTGCCGGAGGCTAAAAAACTGTGAGCTAGCTCACACTAACTCAGCTTAGAGGGAACACTGGTTATGGTGGCTCCCTATAGGAAACATGTGAAGCTGCCTTCATGAGAGATCCAGTGTGGTGGAGTGGAGAAGTGCAGCGGGTTTGATTCCAGACTGCTTCATGTGAAGCCTGCTGGACGACCTTGGGCCAGTCACCATTTTCTCAGAGCTCTCTCGGCCCCACCTGCCTCACAAGGTGCCCGTTGCGGGAAGAGGAAGGGAAAGAGATCGTAAGCCACTTTGAGACTCCTCAAGGTAGAGAAAATCGGGTATAAAAACCTTCTCTTCATCTTCATCTGCTTTCTTAATACAAATTCCTTAATCTCGTTCATTTATTCTCTGCAAAAACAAATGAATAAAGTGAATGCAGAGTAAGGCGAGAGAGTTGAGGTAATTTTGAATTATCGCAAGGCCATTTGGGAAAAGTAAATTAATGCCTCTTCCATTATTTGGGCAATCTTTTCTGAACATCTTTGTAACTTCCCAGTTTTATCTGTAATGCTATAAATATATCGGGTAGCTTTATTCCTCTTTACCCAGCTCTTGCTCAGCTGTTTTTTTTAAATATAAAATGTCAATTATTTAAAATGCAAAGAAGATGGTATCTTATGCCAAGTCAGTTACATAAAATAAACAAAAAATTATAACCCAAATTGTTACAAAAATTGTGGTCATCAGGCAGACTTTATCCACTGTTGGAGGACCTGTGAATTAATACAATTGTACCAGAAAGATATTGTTCAACAAATTAAACAAATAACAAATCATGACTTACCTTTAATACCAGAACTATTTCTACTCGATTTCTGAAAGCAACCTTTAAAGGATGGTAAAATGAAATTAATATCAATATTGTTAGCTCTAACCAGAATTACATTGGCAGCTATGTGGAAAGATAAGAAAATACCCACGATCGAGCAATGGCAAGCTCAACTTTGGGACTACTTTATCACGAGTAAAATCTCAGATAGAGTTCATTGTGCTAAAGTAAATAATTCCACCATGAAATATGCTGAAGTATGGTTTCCTGTAGCTGAATACATAACTGAAAAAGACACACTTCCAAAAAATACGCTGTATCAAGATATATATATATTTAAAAAACAGACCTCTGGTATATTTGTAGATAAGCAACAGATCTGAAAATGTCCTTTTGGTGACTGTCCAGATGTTGCATGTTATTTTGTATATATAATTTTTAAAATAAAGTTTTTAAAAAAAAAATAGTGCTTGCTTGCTCGTCCATCTCAGCTCTTCAACCAACCAACCTGTGAAACTCGGAAAGAAAGATATGGTGAAGGGGCCATGTCTTTCATAAAATGCTTTAAAGAGGGATGAGGCACGTTCGTGGAGGAAAAGTCCAATCACTCTTAGTCACATGATCAAAATGGAGCTTTGATGTTCCAAGGGAAGGGTACCTCTGAGTACCCAGTGCGGGGAACAAACAACGCCAAATGGCCACCGCAATCACATCCATTCATGAGCACTAGGCTTAGGGGGACTCGGGCATGATTGGGCACAGCAGTTCTTATTTTCTCTTAGCTCTTTAGATGAGAAGCAGAAATCGATGAGAAGCTGCCTTGGAAGCGTGATAAGGAGGAAAACAGGATATCCGTGCGTTCAAGAGAGAGGAAAGTAGAGTGAACGTTCTGAGCATCCATCGAACATTTGTGGGATTTGTGTCTACTGTGACATGCTGTAATATTTCATGTTCCTTGTTTCTGGATCTTTGGGTCATCGTGTGAGCGACCTGAATCTGAACATGGGGGCCTCACAAGAAGCTCATTTGTCTCACTGTCAGCAAGCTGCCATAAGGTTCTTTTCTGTGTGTTACATTGTGCCCTGTCCATCCCCCCCCTGTATTCTCCTGTGTAGGTGTTTACTGTCTTTTGCTTGCTACATCTGCGGAACTGCTCAAGGTCAACCAGCTGGAGGTGGGATGGAGTTATGGCGTTGCCTCGCTTATTATGTATTTCATGCCTGAGAACCGAACTTATGTTTATGTTGTAGAACCGTTGTGTTCCCAAGGAATTGGGCGCTCGTTTTATCTGCCTTCCCGCCAGCGGGAATTAGACTCATTGGTCCTACTCAGGTTCAAGTTCCTTTATTATGTTTTTCCCCCCCTTTAAATCTTTAGGGATGCCTAGCCCTTTTGGCTTTGGGGGCAAGCCAAAGACAGTGTGTGTGTGAAGTAACAACAAGTCACATCCAACTTATGGTGACCCTAGGAATTAATATCCTCCAAAGCATCCTATTGCTCAGGTCCTGCAAACTGAGGGCTGCGGCTTCCTTTATCGAGACAGTCCATCTCATGTTGGGTCTTCCTCTTTTCCTTCTGCCTTCAACTTTGCCCAGCATGATTGTCTTTTACAGTTATTGTCTTGTCATGATGTCGCCAAAGCATGATAGCCTCAGGTCAGTCATTTTAGCTTCTAGGGAAAGTTCAGGCTTGATTTGATCCAGAACTCACTCATTTGTCTTTTTTGGTAGTCCAGTAACCCCCCCCCCCAACTCCACATTTGAAACAGATCAACTTGAAACCAATGCTCCCACTTAGCTGTGGAGTCTTGTGAGCAGCAATTCTACTCTGTGAGCTACCGGCGTTCAAGTCGTGAGCGAGCAATTTGGCTGCTGCATCAATCAGTTTGCTCTGGAGCCCTCCTTCCTGAGCCAAGGCAAAAATGTGTGAGCCGGAGGCCAAAAAGCTGTGAGCTAGCTCACACTAACTCACCATCTTTACCTGGCCCTGGAAAAAGAAAGAACGTCGGCATTACGTGGAACAGAAGACACTGAGTGGTAGAGCAGCAGTAATTTGTCATCTCTATAGAAGATATATGGAAACATCTGGAGCACTTTATATCTGTAATATTGTAGAATGTTTTAAATGGTTTTAAATGTGTTTTTATGTGCGGGCTTGCCTGACTGTAAGCCGCCCTGAGCCCGCTTTGCGGGGAGGGAGGGCTATCAATTGAATAAAATAAATAAATAAATAAATAACTCAGCTTAGAGGGAACATTGCTTGAAACAGTAAGGTCAGATCTGTTGGGTTTAGGCACTGGTTCTGCTAGGCACACTGCGCTGATTTTGCTGCTGGCCTTAGAAACATGCCCGCTTCCCACACCTAGGAGAATATGCTGGGCTTATTGTACCCCTGCCTTGCTTTTTCCCCACCACTGGAAACAATAGAGATTCTCAGATTTGACCTTAGTCCTGTTGGGTTTTGGCCCTGGATCTGCTGGACACATTGCACTGGTTCTGCTGCTGGCCTTGCAAACATACCTCCTTCCCCACACTTCACTTTCTACTGCAGAGACTCGCTGGGAGAATCTGCTGGGCTTGTTGTAGGCCTACCTTGCTTTCCCCCTCACCATTAGAAACAATGGAAGATGGGGACACCCTCTTTGGGTGCCCATAGAATTGAGCCCCCAGTCCAATCTTTTCGAAACATTGGTGTCCTTTGGGGGAGAGGCTTCAGCAGCTACCCTGCAAATTTGGTGCCTCTATCTCAAACCCCCTCCCCCCAGCCCACTGAATATACCCTAGAAGATTTGCCATTGACTATAATAGCCCCATAGGGGATAATGGTGCCAAAAAAATAGGATTACAAAATTAATTTGGGATTCTCTTATCGGTAAGCCGATTCAGGTCAGAGAATCTGATTCAGCTTAACTAATGCCTGAATCATGCTGAAAAGGCATGATTTGGGTAATAGTTCGGCTTCGAAACACCGAATACACATCCCTAGATATTAGGGCAAATTACTCAAGCATCAAATGGAAGTGGTGTTATACCTTCCCTAAAGTCCACCTCCCCCAGGCAATGCCCTTAAAACCTCCCAGCATTTGTTGAGGCCGTGCAAGCAATTCTAGTCATTTCCTGTGAGCCACATCTACCTCACTGGGCTGTTTGGCAGATGAATGAGGTTTCAAAATAGAACTGCCAGCCTGGGGCAGAACTTACCTAATGACCCTATTCCAATGCTATGGTGACACTTCCAGCTGCATAACTGGAAGTGATATCACCATGTCATGGGACGCTCTAGCAGTCACCCAAAGGTCTATGGTAAAAAAAGTCGAGTTTTAGGTGAACCCTAAAGCATCCTATGACATGGCGACATCATTTCTCATTATGTAGGCAGAAGAGCCATTAGAAGCTTCTGAAGGTTGCCCTTTTGCCCCTCCATTTCCCATCCCACCACATCCTCGCGTGCTGGCGGGGGACAGTGGAGCTTTGGTGCATGTCTCCCCACCATAGGTGGATAACGGAAACCCTAACGCTAAAGCCTTCTGCAAGATGAAAAATGGTGCATCAGTGAGTGACGAAGTGGACCGTAAATGAACGCTTTTGTTGAGCATGGGTGCAACTGTGAGACGCATTACAGAACCACAGGCACACTTGAGGCTGAAGTTGGCTGCATGCCACAAACTCAGCATAGGCAAGGGTAGTAAATCTCCCCCCGACTGTATATAATGAAAATATGTACCCTTTTCATTTAATTCCTCTCTCTCTCTCTCTCTCTGTAAAAAAAGAAAAAAAAAAGAATTAATCCTTATTCTTGTTTTGCTCTATACCCGCATGCGAGATTCTTCTTCCTGACAGAAGAGGCCACTTTCTCCTTTGTGTGGGCATTGCCTTTGCAGCCTGACATTCAAATAGCACCAAGGTTCACAAAGGTTCCCGTACAGAAAGAGAATGATTTTTAAAAATTCTGCCCTGGGTCCTTGAGGAAGCAAGGTTGAAGAGCCCTTTGCCGAAGTCAATAGCGTTGATGTAGCTGAGCATGTGGGGCGCTGCACAGAAGGCTGAAACAAATCAATTTCAATTTACTCGTCCAGCAAAGAAACCATTATTTAGGACTGAATGGCCTCCCGTTCCCATAACATATTGCAAAAACGAATTCTAGTTTTACTGAGAATTATCTTATGATGAAATTATTTGTTTAGCAGGAAAACGGGGGGATGTTTCCTGCATCTCAATTTGGGAGGCATCGATTAGAGCCGGTTGGAAGAATGAGCTGTGTTCGGCTCCTTCACCTGGTATCAAAAGGGATCTTGTTCCGGCATTGATGGGGGTGGGTTGATGAAAATTGCGGCTTGTGGTTATGCAGACAATGATGGAAGTGATTACCGTCACTGATAGATCTGTGCAAGTTGAGGCACAGACCACCCGCTATTTCTCCTTTCACGATAGGGTTGCCGGGCATGATCGTCTTGCTGGCAGGGGGATTTGGAGGGCGGTCCAGGAGTGGGTTGCGATGTCCTCAACATGATGATGTCACACAGAAGTGACATCATCACATCGGCAACACTTTGCTTTGGGGGCAAACTCTGTAGTTAGAATTGGGCTCGTACCATAGAGTTTTGCCCCAAAAGCAGAGCAGAGATTTGGAGGGGGGGGGATGAAAGTGCCGTCAGGTCACAGTTGACTTACAGGGACCCCCACAGGGGGTCTCACGGCAAGCCGTGTCCAGAGGGGGTTTGCCGTTGCCTGCTTCTGCATTGTGACCCTGGACTTCCTTGGTGGTCCTTCTTCCAAATTCTACCCGGGGATGACCCTGCTTAGCTTCTGAGATCTCGCAAGATCAATCTAGCGTGGGCCATCCAGGTCAGGATGCCATGTTATAGCTGTACTTTAGTCTGTAGAACATGAAAGCATTTATACTGTTACATCCTATAAATATGCAAAGTAACACCATTTTATCTGCTCTAGCCCAGGGGTGTCAAACATGCGGCCCGGGGGCCAGATTAGGCCCCTGGAGGGCTTCTTTCAGGCCCACAGTGGAACTGGCTGACTTCTGCTGCTGCTTCCAGTTCTGCTGCTGCTGCGTCATTGTAGGTTTGCAGCTTACAGATACACCCCTGAACAGCGTACTCAAGGTTGCAACAGCACAGACATTTTGATGCAATACTTCAGAGCAAGAGGTGTCTGTTATCAGACACTGTTAAATAATCAAAATACTGCAAGAGTGCTAATGTTCTAAGCATGTTTTTATTTTAAGTAAAAAAAAAACCCTTTGTGTTTGTGTGCTTTATAAAGTGTATATCTCCGCTACCTGGCATTACATTTTATGACACACATGGCCCGGCCCAACAAGGCATTTATGTCAGATTCGGCCCTCATAACAAATGAGTTCGACACCCCTGAGCTAGCCTCTAAGTTACACAGGAAGTGTGTGCACTACGCCTGACCTCAGCCAACAGGCTGAGAAGCAAGGAAGCATTTTGAAATACTGACTTCTCTTATAGCCTGCCTTCCTCCCCCAAGGGGGACCCAAAGTGGCTGATGTCATTCTCTTCTCCATTTTATCCTCCCAGCAACCCTGTGAGGCAGGTTAGGCTGACAGCGGGTGACTGGCCCAAGGTCACCCAACAAGTTTCCGTGGCAGAGTGAGGCTTCGAATCTGGAGGTCCCCCGGATCCTAGTCCGACAGTCAAACTACTGCACTGCACTGGCTTCCAAAGCAGCTCAATGGTTCAGGGTTTGAAAGGGAAGTAAGAATTGCTGAGCCCGTTATGGGATGGGAGGGATATAAATGCGAAATAATAATGATGATGATGATGATGATGATGATGATGATGATGATGATGGTGATGGTGATGGTGATGATGATGATGATGATGATGATGATGATAAAAAATAAAAATATCTAACTCCCCCCCCAGTGCACTTTTCCCCAGGAATCCCTCCACATTTCCCCCCTTGTGGTTTTAACATTTCCAGAAATTATATGTCTTTATTCAAGGGGAGGTGGGTGGAATTAGCTCCATGCAGGGGTAATTTCGTAGAAAAAGACGTGCAGGAGCTCATTAGCATAACTTATTAGAATAACTTATTTGCATATGCCACACACCCTGACATAACCGGAAGTGCGTCAGAAGGCAACACCCACCGCTCAGGCTCCACTGGACTGTTTTGGATTGCTAGCTATTGGGGTGGGGGGAACGTGCATATCTGCCCTCACAGAGGAGGGAGAGCTTGTGCTTGAGGGGGGGCGGCTCTGCAACTTACCTGGCTGCCTCTTGCTCCTCGTGGCCCAACTGAGGGCTGCTGGGAGCAGGGGGCTTGTTGCATGTGCCCGCTCCCTGGCCTTGTTACTGCCGGAGCTCCGCTCCTGTGCGCTCCAGCAGGAAATGACCCCTGGCTCCATGAGGCTATTTCAGGCCAGGAAAACCACACCAGGCAAAAGAAACCACTCTCTCCACCACATGCCAAGGTCCTGCTTCAAGTCAGGTGCTCTTATACCTCTTATATAAGGTGTTCTTATATAGCGCCCCTCAAATGTTTGAGGATCCCAAACGAGGAACTCCTGGTGAATTATGTAAATTGACTTGGAATCATCCAAACTTTTGGAGTTTACTTGTGAGATTTCAGGGACAAACTGCTCGTGATCTGCAGGAAACCCCCCTAATCTGCCCCCGCATTAGACCAGATATGGCCCTTCATGCCATTTTTCTTTTGGCTTGTTTTCAGAGCAAGCGACAAGGAAGAAAGGGACCGATAACCGGCTTTCATCTTTTGTGCTTGAGACATTATGTACACCGGGTGTCAATCCAGCGACGGCAATATAAACTATTATCCAAGAGAATCTAATCCACCGTGAACAGCCTGCCTGCTCCAGACCGCTTAATAAGACGCAGCACTTCGGCTTGCCGCTCCGTCTGCCCCCCTCCTTAAGCATTCTCTATGTGAAATGAAAACAAGAGTGAAGTGCCCGTACAAAATCAATCGGCTCGTCTGCTTCCTCTTCCTGAAGTTAACTTTTTTTTTTTGGTCTATTAAGGGCTCTTCTGAAGACTGCGGAAAGTTCTAAAAAGAACCTAAGCGAAAGTCTCATTGGGTCACATAATCACGCTGGTGGGACCGCGGCTTGTCGTAAACAGACCTTGGATGGCTATCCGCCTTCATTATCCCGGGCGCCCTGAGCCACAAGAGGCTCTTCTCTCCCACAGGGTTATCTGCTCTGTCTCTCTTGGGTATTGTTCTGATCTATCCAGGTACGCTGATGAATTGTGAAGTCTGGAGACTTATTATATAGACAGGTATTGTATACAGACAATAGTGTCTGCGTGGGTAATGTCTCCCCAGGCCCAGCTCTGCATGTAGCCTTGCCAATGGCCATCGAAGCAATTAAGATGAAGTAACTCTAGAGGAAATAAAGTGGAAATATTTCATTCTCCTCTCAATGGAGAGCCTTGGGATTTCTCTCCGCAGACCTTTTTAACAGAGAGAGCCTTGAATCAGCCCCACCTCCGCTCTGCAGTAGGCACCTTTCAGAGGTATCAAACTCATTCCACTCAGTTGACTTATGGCAGGGCAGGTTGTGTAATTCTCTTTGTCAGAATGTCCTCGTGGAGTTTTAGAGGTCCAGATGACTTGGTCTCAGTTCTGAAGCTCAAGCAAATGTCATGGCAACGGTGAAGACGACACTCACCCCCCCCATCTAATAGGACATCTGCATCCAAACATGGACATTAGAACTGGGAAGCCATCTTGGGTGATTCTAGGGCTTTGAAAAGATGACGCCTCTGTCTCTTATCCTGGCTGCTCTCCCACCAGCCACTGCCTGGACCATAATCCAAATGGGTCTTGGGTAAAGCTCCGCCCCATCCTGATTCTTAGGTAAAGGTTCCCTTGCTCGAAAGCCAGTCAAATCCGACTCTAGGGTTGCGGTGCTCATCTTCGTTTCAAAGCCGAAGAGCCAGCGCTGTCTGAAGACGTTTCCGTGGTCATGTGGCCGGCATGACTAAACACCAAGGCGCGCGGAATGCTGTTACCTTCCCACCAAAGCGGTACCTATTTATCTACTTGCAATTTCTTACTTTCGAACGGCTAGGTTGGCAGGAGCTGGAACTAGAGATGGGAGCTCACTCCATCATGCGGCACCCTGGTCTCGAACTGCTGAACTACCGACCTTTCACAGCCTGCAGTTGAGCGTCTTAACCACTTGAGCCACTTATCAGAGCTACGACTTGCCCAAGGTAATCCAGCAGCTGCAAGTGGAGGAGTGGGGAATCAAACCCAGTTCTCTCAGATTAGAGTCTGCACACTTAACCACTACACCAAACACTACACTGAGCCACAGCCCCTCCCCTTATATACTTATACTTGATTTCCTGTGCAGGAATGAAAATAGTAGTACCCTTGCTGTTGTTAAATACATCTTGGTCGCTCTAAAAATCAAAGCTAATGTCCTTTCCTCTGCCTTGGAATAATGTTGGAATAAGCAAGAAGTAAGCCTGATAACTGGTTTGGAGCCTTCATGGATTTTAATCTAGGTTGATTTTTAAAAATTGTATATTTTTCTCTCCTTTTATGTTTCAAATGCTGGGTCTCTTGTTCTTATGAATTTTAACCTTATCTTTGCTATACTTTCTAAAAACTGATGTTCTATATAGACTTTTTGAATAAATGGAATGGAATGGAGCTTGTTTTTGGAGAGTTCTTCCCCGCCAAGCAAAGGTGGCCTGAATATGCTGAGGGTACTCTGGGCATGGATCAGTCAGAGTTTCAGATTTGAATGGAAAGTAGAAAGGGTACTCATCGAACTAGTGGAGATACATATTAGTTAATAGAGCAAAGCTGCACAGTCATAGAAGCATGGTACCACATGCACTAAGTAAAATCTGAAGAAATATATTGCAAAAAGGTAAAACTTACATTTATTGAACACATTTTGAGTTCAGTGAGACCTTTAAGACCAACAAACGTTTATTCAAGGTATGAGCTTTCATGTGCAAGGCACACTTCCTCAGATACGTTGAAATGGAAGTTAACAGTTCATATATATATATGAACAGCAAATTAGCATTCAGTTTAAGTTTATTGCTGATTTGCTGTTCACCTATGTAGAGACCAGGGGTCATTTCCTACAGGAGCGCACAGGAGCGGAGCTCCGGCAGTAAGGAGCCCAGGGGGTGGGTACATGCAACAAGCCCAGCCCCCTGCTCCCAGCAGCCCTCAGTCGGGCCACAAGGAGCAAGAAGCAGCCAGGTAAGTTGCAGAGCCCCCCCCGGACTACAGGTATAAGCTCTCCCTTCTCTGTGAGGGCAGATCTGCACGTTTCCCCCTCCCCCCAATAGCTAGCAATCTAAAACAGTCCAGTGGCGCCTGAGTGGTGGGTGTTGCCTTCTGACACACTTCCAGTGATGTCAGGGGGTGTGGCATATGCAAATAAGTTATGCTAATGAGCTCCTGCATCTCTTTTTCTACGAAATGACCCCTGGTAGAGACATCTGCTTATATATATGAACCAATGCTCCCTCTAAACTGTGGAGCTTAGCAAGCAAAAATTATACTTCGCGAATTACTGGCATTAACGTTGTGAGCGCGCAATTTGGCTACTGCATAAATGAGTTTGCTCTGGAGCCCTCCTTCCTGAGCTAAGGCAAAAATGTGTGAGCCGGAGGCAAAACCGCCCTGTGAACTACCTCACACTGATTCAGCTTAGAGGGAACATGGATATGAATTGTTAATTTCCATTTCAATGTAACTGAGGAAGCGTGCGTGCGCACAAAATTTCATACCTTGAATAAACTTTTGTTTGTCTTAAAGGTGCCGCTGCACTCAAAATTTATTCTACTGCTTCAGACCAACACGGTTGCCCACCTGGATCTATTTACATTTAGTAAGGCAGATTCCATGTTGCAGTTGAACGGAGAAAGAGAAGCCTAATCTAACAAATACGTCAGCAGTGACTCATGAAAGCTCACACCCTGCCACAAGTTTTGTTACTTTTTAAGGTGCTACTGGACTCATGCTCTTTTCTACAGCTGCAGACAGACTAGCACGGCTACCCATCTTGATCTAACAAAAAATATTCCCTATCACAAGTGGCCAGCTACTCTGGCATCATATGTGTGCAAGTAAGATCGCATAGTTTCTACAGGAGAGACATGTAGATGTATCCTGCTCCTTGCAAGTCCATGAGGAAAGAGAGAGAACATAAATGGCCCAGCAAGAGAAGAAGGAGACAGAGAAAAGCGCTCTGGTTAGACAAAGAGAAGAAGAAGAAGAAGAAGAAGAAGAAGAAGAAGAAGAAGAAGAAGAAGAAGAAGAAGAAGAAGAAGAAGAAGAAGAAGAAGAAGAGGTGGTTTTATACCCTGCCCTTCACTACCCGAAGGAGTCATGGAGTGGCTTACAATAACCTTCCCTTCCTCTCCCCACAACAGACACCCTGTGAGCAGTGTTCCCTCTAAGCTGAGTTAGTGTGAGCTAGCACACACTTTTTAAGCCTCCGGCTCACACGTTTTTGTCTTAGCTCAGAAAGGACGGCTCCAGAGCAAACTCATTTATGCAGCAGCCAAATCGCTCGCTCACAACTTGAATGGCAGGAGTTCACAAAGTAGAATTTTTGCTCACAAGACTCCACCGCTTAGAGGGAGCACTGCCTGTGAGGTAGGTGGAGCTGAGCGCGCTCCGAGAGAACTGTGACTGACCCAAGGTCACCCAGCAGGCTTCATGCGGAGGAGGAGCAGGGAATCCAACCTGGTTCCTCCAGCTTAGACTCTACCGCTCTTAACCACCACACCAAACGACACCACTACACCATCTCATTCATTAAGAAGATACCACATATATAAATCTAGAGCAATGTAGCACCTCCCAGTGCCCAGGTATGCTGAGTCACCTTACTCCAACACAAACAAAAGGCTGCCTGGATGAATGCGCTGGTCCAGTCATTTACAGTAATTATTGAGTGTTTCCCCAAGAATCAACATGGAGCATTAAAGAATTTCCGTGAACGTACCGACACAGGATGTGTCTTTGGGCTCCTGCTCTGGTGCATGTTGACCAAACGTCACAAGAATCCTCTTTAGTATTATCATCTGAAGCAGAACTTCTTTGAGAAAGTACAAAAAAAGCTGTGGGTCTGAGAGGAATCATCTGTCTCTATGTGTGTATGTGGGGGGGGGGAGTAAACGTGAAGAATGAATCAATTATTGGGAAATTTCCCCCAAATCCTAGTTCCCCCCTCCAGGATGCTCAAAACTATTTAAGAGTTTGAGAGGCCAATTTCCCTATCCTGGTTTCCTCCCCCCTCCGTCCTTCCCGCTCTGACACTCCAACGGGTTCAACATTCCTGGGCTTCTAGAGGGCAAAGACCAGGCCCAGTCCTTGTCAGGCTGGTTTTGGGAACAGCACTGGAGGTTTCTCCTTTTTCAAAAAGGTATGAAGTCCTGCCAACCTAGCAGTTCGAAAGCAAGACATTGCAAGTAGATAAATAGGTACCACTTCGGTGGGAAGGTAACAGCGTTCCGTGCGCCTTGTTGTTTAGTCATGCCGGCCACATGACCACGGAAACGTCTTTGGACAGCGCTGGCTCTTCGGCTTTGAAACGGAGATGAGCACCGCAACCCTAGAGTCGGACTCGACTGGCTTTCGAGCAAGGGAACCTTTACCTTTACCTTTATGAAGTCATAAGAACATAAGAGATGCCAATGTTGGATCAGGCCAAAGGCCCATCCAGCCCAACACTCTGTATCACACAGTGGCCAGAAATACCAGGTGCCATCAGGAGGTCCACCAGTGGGGCCAGGACATTAGAAGCCCTCCCACTGTTGACCCCCCCCCCAAGCACCAAGAAGACAGAGCATCACTTGTCCCAGAGCCCCTATCTATACCTTGTGGCTAATAGCCACTGATGGACCTCTGCTCCATATGCTTATCTAATTCCCTTTTGAAGCCGTCCATGCTTGTAGCCGCCACCACTTCCTGTGGCAGTGAATTCCATGTGTTAATCACTCTTTGGGTGAAGAAGTACTTCCTTTTATCCGTTCTAACCTGACCGCTCAGCAATTTCATTGAGTGCCCACAAGTTCTTGTATTGTGAGAAAGGGAGAAAAGTACCTCTTTCTCTACCTGCTCTTTCCCATGCATAATCTTATAAACCTCAATCATGTCACCCCTCAGTCGTTGTTTCTCTAAGCTAAAGAGCCCTAAGCGCTTTAACCTTTCTTCATTGGGAAAGTGTTCCAACCCTTTTATCATTCGAGTTGCCCTTTCCTGCACTTTTTCAAATGCTATAATATCCTTTCTGAGGTGTGGTGACCAGAACTGCACACAGTATTCCAAATGAAGTCATATTTTTTTCTTTTTCATGGGGGCAAACCTCCTTACTGCAGAACCCCTTCCTGCGTCTTGGGCTTACCCCATTTCATGGCCCTACTAATAGGCATTCATCAACCACATTGGGTATTATTAAGAACAAATTCCGTACACATAAGCAGCTGGTACTTTCTGTTAAAATGGGAGATGGCATTATGCCTATGTATTAGGCACAGTCAGAAGAAATGTGTGGGAAAATTATGTTATTATCCCGAGGAGGCCCCTTCTGAAGCAGAAAGGCTTCCCTGCTTACGCTTTGAGTATGTTCTCTTGGTTGCCAGCTTTGGAACAGCCACTCCGTCGAAGGCTCCGCTGCCAAGCTGAATTGACTCCCCAAAGCCGGTCTAAAAAAGGCTAGCAGGGAGCCTCTCTCGCTCTTTGTTCTGCTTCCGTTTTTTCGAAAGTTTAAATGGGACCATTAGACTATCTCCCCTCACAGGCCTCTGCTGAGAGGCAGATGGGTTTTTGAATGTGGCAGACATTTAATGAGAAGTCTAATGTGCAGATACCGGAATTGGGAAGGCCATTAAAGGCAGAGAAATAAGAATAAAAAATGTGTGTGTGTGTGGGGGATATATATTGGACAGCTGAGAACCAGCCAAGATGACATTCCTGGCATATTCTGGAGAGACGACACTGTCTGATGTGAGGAGGGGAGAAGAAGGGTTCATTGGGGGAGAGATCCGAGTCCAACTTTTAGGCCTGTGCAGTGACAGCAGGAGAAAAGAGCAACAGTCCAGGAGCACCTTAAAGACTAACACAATTTGTGGCTGGGTAGGAGCTTTTGTGAGTCACTGCTTACCTCTTGATACCTGAAGAAGTGAGCAATGAGTGACTCACGAAAGCTCCTAGAGATGCCACCCTCCAGGTGGGACCTGGGGATCCCCCGGAATTACAGCTCATCTCCAGACTTACAGAGAACAGTCCCCCTGGAGAAGATGGATGCCTTGCAGGCATCCTCTATGGCAGTGATGGCGAACCTTTTAGAGACCGAGTGCCCAAAGACTGAGAGCCAGTTTGGTGTGGTGGTTAAGTGTGCGGACTCTAATCTGGGAGAACCGGGTTTGATTCCCCACTCCTCCACTTGCACCTGCTGATGTGACCTTGGGTCAGTCACAAGCTCTGGCACAGCTGTCCTTGGAAAAGAGCAGTTTGTGTCGGAGCTCTCTCAGCCCCACCCACCTCACAGGGTGTCTGTTGTGGGGAGGGGAAGGGAAAGGAGATTGTAAGCCGCTCTGAGACTCCAAGTGAAGGGCGGAGTATAAGTCCAATCTCCTCCTCCTCCTCAAACTGCGACCCAAAACCCGCTTATATATCGCAAAGTGCCAACATGGCAATTTAATCCCACAGTGCTGGGCAAGGGTGGGATTAACTCTTTTCACTTGCAGTGTTGGTCAGTGGATTTGACCTCAGCTTCAGCCCCTCCACGGGAAGGAAACAGATGCCCTGTCTTTGGCCGCGATCATATGCACAATTAGACCCGACATAGGTGTGAACGCCAGGCGGATTTGAAGGGCGCGATCAGACAACAACATCTGGGAAGCGCCCCCGCAGCCGTTGGCAACCCATTCTGCTCCGCTGCAGAAGCGGAGTTAAAAGACACCTGGGGAAATCTTTCCCGTGTCTGATTGCTCCACCACGCTCTCATGACATCGGGATAGTCTGATCAGGCCATCCCGACTCTGTTCCGTTGTCCCCCCCCCCTGTAGTAGAGATGGGACTATATAGATTTTCCTCTTTTTGATTATTCATATTTGTCTGGTTTTTATAGGTTTATTATAGATTTAACATGTATATTGGAAGGTAATGAAGGCCCGGTATATAGGAGGCCTTCTTGGTGGGTCAGGGTATTTTTCCAGTTGAGGTTAACAGACGAGACAATAACATTCTTTTGGTTCATGGTTCTAATTGTTTAGGTTACAACTTCATAGTGTCTGGGTCAAAAGGATCTTTTACTTGGTATCAGAGAAAAACACTTTTGCTTGGGTGAGAACAAGCTTTAGCCGATATGGCTTAGGTCAGGTCAAGTAAATATGTGACGCTATTGCATAGACACACCTTTCTTACATTTGACCAATAAGGAGATTTTAATGTAAATGTTTAAGTTTTTGTAACCAATTATGCCTTTTGAATATTATATGATGATATGATGATGTCATTTTAAGTATTTAACTTCATGTATTTCCTGATTGGGCTCAGAAAGCAGTCAACTTTGATGGGTCCTTTGGCCTAACTGTTTTCCGTATTTCTATTTGCAACACTTTTTTATTGAAGTATTAAAAATTGCATACAACTGTTAAAGTAAGATAAAACCACTTTAATTTTAACCAAATTTAGCCAGTACTAATAACAACATAATCTATACGTCAATCATCAAGAACAAATATATAATCAACATTTATCTAATCTCAATAATGTACTGAATATCATTCTATTTCGGAGAGGAAATTTTTTTAGCAATTAATCTGGTAAATATTAAGATTTGGCAGACCATTTAACACTACTTTTCACTATGCAGATTGTTGACCTGTTAGAGTTTAATCTTATCTGTAATATGATATATCCTCATGTCCCTATTAAGACAAATTCTACCTTTCGACTTCCTTCAGAGCTGTGGCTTTTTGGTTGGAAATCCTAAAGAAAATAAAACAAATCCTTGACATAGAACTTCTGTTTTCCGTATTTCATTGCAATAAAGTACAAGAACTTCCTCCTCGTTTTGACTTCAATCTTCTATTTTTGACTGGATATTAATTTGCATAACACCCCCTTCGCAGTATGCGCATCATCGCAAACTCCATAGGGAGCCCTCAGTGTGGAGGTGCGATTCATCGATCCCTTGGTTCAGCGCATGGGGGAAAAATGGCACCAAAAAACCAAAACCCGATTCGCCCACAGTTGCGTCTGATCACACACTGACAGACTGTGCCCGCAGCTTCAAAGGGAGGTGTGATCCCGCAACTGTGGGTCAAATTCCTCAGGAGGAAATAGCCTCGCTCCCCCCCCGTTTTTTCCTGGCCCATGTGACCGCAACCTTTGTCCTTTCCCTGCTTGGGCTAACTGCAACCAAGAGGAGTAGTTTCTATTGGCTCTGACTTGGGTGGCCCAGGCTAGCCTGATGGCATCAGATCTCAGAAGCTAAGCGAGGTCGACCTTGGTTAATCCTTGGATGGGAGACCACCAAGGTTGCTGCGCTGTGGCAGGTAATGGCAAACTGTCTCTGTGTGTGTCTCCTGCCTTGAAAACCCAATAGAGTTGCCAGAAGTCCGCTGGGGCTTGATGGAACTCTCCCCCCCCCGGTTTCCACTGGGCTAATGCCATTAAGCTGCGGTGGCTCAAGTGGTTAAGATGCTGAACTGCAGGCTGTGGAAGGTCGGTA
>NW_015170346.1:245629-250830 GCF_001447785.1 Gekko japonicus | reverse complement strand
ACTAGATGTGTATTTAAGCTGATTAGAAGATCTCCTCTCTTGGGTTTTTAGTCAGTAGTGGGTATCTTTTCTTTATCCCCTTAAATGTAGTCCCCTTCCTTATTTCTGTTATAGTTTGTAGTTTTAATAAAAATGCAATAAAAATTCTTAATTGGGGAAGGAAAAAAAACCCAGAAGCTACTGTGGATAGGGTTGCCAGGTGCTTTCCTCCTGCTGGTGGTGGGATTTGGGGTGCGTTCTGGGGGTTGGCGGGGATGTCAATGAGGTACTGACGTCACTTTTGGAAGTGACACGATCACATTGGTGACTTTGGGATGACGCTTTACTTTTTGGGCAAAACTCTATGGTAAAAATGGCTACAAACCATAGAGTTTTGCCCAAAAAGGAGAGCATCGCCCCCGACGTTTCCGATGTGATGATGTCACTTCTGGAAGTGACATCATCACATTGGTGACTTTGGGGCGACACTTTACTTTGTGGGCAAAACTCTATGGTAAAAATGGCTACAAACCATAGAGTTTTGCCCAAAAAGGAGAGCTCCGCCCCCGACGTCTCCGATGTCACTTCTGGAAGTGACATCAGCGTGTTGCTGATGTCACGTGGGGATGTCTGTTTGGGGGGTGGGGTTTCCCCTGCTGGCCAGTTGGTGTGCAGCAGGCCGGAGCCCACAAAAATGAGGGATCCCCCGCCCCAACCGGGAACCTGGCAAGCCTAACTATGGGGTATCCTTTGGACCACTTGTAATTCAGTGTTAAGAGTTGGATCCAACCTGCTTTTCTGCTGGTGAACAAAGGAGGAGAGGCTCTCTTTTGACCATCAAAATGGTTATGGCAGGTATCATGGGACCTGCATGGACACAAGCCGTGTGGAATGGGAGGCAGCAGTAAGGAGATTCAACAGAGAAGCTGGCTGGATCCAACCTTAAGTTACCGCTAGAAGATTCAGCTACAGTTTATGGCTTGCTAGTTAACACCTGAAAGAGACAGTTTAGGAGCAGATGAAGCAGCCTTATACTGAATCAGACCATGACTTATCTAGCCCCTTTCTCTCCAGGGTCTCAAGGAGAAAAAGGTATTTCCTAGGCTGGCTATTTGGAATTATTTAAGTGGCTGTGCTGGAGATTGGACCCGGGACTGTCTGCATGCGAAGTCTGTGCTCTCCCCCTCCCCAGGTGCTCCCCCTAAAGGATAATGGAAGCAAGTTCAGCCCTTCTTTGCTTCTGGGAAGAAACAATTGGGTGGAGGGAATTGTTCCCCCCTGTTCTGCTAAACGAATGCAGTCCATTTTGGTGCTATTCATGGACTCCTGTTTAATGTCAGGGTCCATTGGATTGGGCTCTTTTTGTAGCAGGAACTCCTTTGCATATTAGGCCACACACCCCTAATGTAGCCAATCCTCCAAGAGCTTACAGAGCTCTTCTTACAGGGGCTACTGTAAGCTCTTGGAGGATTGGCTACATCAGGGTGTGTGGCCCAATATGCAAAGGAGTCCCTGCTACAAAAAGAGCCGGACACCACTACTTCCCTTCTTAGCCTTAGGACAGATCTGAGAGTAACCAAAGTTGCTTATCTAATGAAGCATCAGGACGAACAATACAGGACTCAAGTGTTGTACTGCTAGACGAATGTGGTGAGCGCAAGTGTGGTTCACGCTGCATGTTGTCTACATCTTTTATTCATTTACCACATTTATAGTCTGCCTTTCTCACTATCAGTTTTTTATAACAGTTATGTAATAAAGACAGTATAACACATGCGATCATTAAAACTGGATTACAGAATTAGAGAACAATGCTACAAAAACAGTATAATACGTAAAACAAACAATGCAATAAAGCTGGATTACCAAATGGGAGCAGAATGCAAATAACTGTGGAATACATAAAATAAACAATGCAGTGAAGATTGCCTAATTCCCCCCCCCCCAAGGCATTAAAATTAGAACTCTAACTTCTTTATGAAAAGAAGAAGAAGAGATTGGATTTATCCCCCGCCCTTTACTACCCAAAGGAGTCTCAGAGCGGTTTACAAACTCCTTTCCCTTCCCCTCCCCACAACAGACACCCTGCAAGGTAGGCGGGGCTGAGAGAGCTCTGACAGAAACAGCTCTTTTTCAATAACAGCTCTTATCAGAACTATGGCTTGGCCAAGGTCATCCAGCAGGTGCAGGTGGAGGAGCGGGGAATCAAACCCGGTTCTCCCAGATTAGAGTCTGCGCACTTAACCAATACACCAAACTTATGAAAAGGCTCCCTTGAACAATTCCATTTGAATGGAATCAAATTGAGCACCTCACTTTGTTTGCAGTCTTGTGCCCTGGAAGCTCAATGGGTAACCTTGGGACAGTCACATTCTCTCAGCCTAAACTACCTCACAGGGCTGTTGTGAGAATAAAATGGAGGCGAGGAGGACAATGTAAGTCACTTTGTGTCCCCATGGTGAAGAAAAGCAAGGTACAAATGAATTAAAAATATAAATAAATAGTAGAGAAGAATCTGACAATTTAAAATGCCACGAGGGAGGCTGTTTCAGCACTTGAAAAGTCGTGGGAGGGGAGTAGGGTTGCCAGGTCTGGTTTGGAAAGTACCTGGAGACTTTGGGGGTAGATCCAGGAGAGGGTGGGGTTTGGGGAGGGGAGGGGCCTCAGCGTGGTACGATGCCACAGAGCCCACCCTCCAAAGCAGCCATTTTCTCCAGGGGAGCTGATCTCTGTCAGCTGGAGGTCAGTTGTGAAAGCAGGAGACCCCCCCGGACCCCCACCTGGAGGCTGGCGACCCTAGAGGGGAGCAAGATTGCCCGATCCTGCCACTCAGGAGGCCTCATGGCATTTTTAAATAGCAAAATTCTTCTCTAAAATGATATCAGCAGCATCCATGGGTCGGACTGTGGATGCCCTCAGACTAGAACAGTGAGGTCCTATTGGGAAAAACTGGGATGAATCCCTTGACTATGGGGGGAAAAATATCACAGATTCTTCATCCACTCATTCTGTCTCTCCTAGTCAGGAAGTCTGGCTACAAGCCTGCATCAAATGGTTTTTCTTGCATCTCTGGGAGAATTTAGTCAAGTGTCCTATCCAAGAGCATCACCTCTTCTTGGCGGTTGCCTTTTGTCGGTGACGCTTGACGTCTATCCAGTCAAGCACTCTAAAATCCAGGGCTATTTTTGGGCAGGAACGCACAGGACCGGAGTTCCGGCTGGCTCCCAAGTTGGCCACACCCAGCAGGAACTCATTAACATAATCAACCACACCCAACAGCAGAAACTCATTAGGATTGGCTACAATTAGGGGGTGTGGCCTAACATGCAAAGGAGTTCCTGTTCTCAAAAAAAAGCCCTGGGTTTTGACAGCAAACAAGGTAAACAGAATAACAAGCAAAAGGTGGGTGTGGTTGGATGACCACACTTCTGGTAACGTGGGGGTGTGGCCTAATATGTGAATGAGCTGCGTGGTCAGGGGTGTGGCCTAATATGCTAATGAGTTCCTGCTGTTGGGTGTGGCCTATTATGCTAATGAGTTCCTGCTGGGCTTTTTCTACAAAAAAAGCCCTGCTAAAATCCAAGTGTGTTTCTACTCTACTCTGAATGGGACATGCCGCCCACCAATGGGACATGTGTTACTCAAGTGACGACATGCACCAGTTCCTTACACTCACAGTCACTGCTGAATATAATGCAGGATGAAGCGGCCTGTGCCAAAACGATTACAGCTGTCGGATTAAATAAGACAATTGCTACCTTTCTTCATAAACACTGTGCTTCACTGCTCTTTGCTGGCATGGCTCACGACAAATTCATAATTGATATCAATTAAATCTGCCAGATTCTCATGGAATGCGGGAGGAAGGAGACTCCTTTGCGGCACTGCCCTAGATGGAGCTTCGTCGTCTCATCCTGACGGGTATGCATCAGATTCTTCTCACTTCCGAAGTTCCGCACGACAGGAGCTCTCAACCAAGCATTTGTTAAGTTGATTTCAGTGGCAGGTGACAGAAGGCACAACTAACTGGGCAGTCCTAAGCAATGTTCCCTCTAAGCTGTGGAGTCTTGTGAACAAGAATTCTTCTGTGTGAGCTACTGGCATTAAAGTTGTGAGCGAGCCATTTGGCTACTGCATCAATTACTTTGCTCTGGAGCCCTCCTTCCTGAGCCAAGACGAAAATGTGTGAGCCAGAGGCTAAAAAACTGTGAGCTAGCTCACACTAACTCAGCTTAGAGGGAACACTGGTCCTAAGCAGAGTTACACCTTTCTAAGTCAAATGAAGTCCTTGGGCTTAGAAGGGAACAAATCTGTTTAGGATGGCTCTGCAAGTCTTCCCAAGGATTTCTTAGAATCCCAAGGACCAGATTCCATCAACAGTTCAGTATCTTGAGAATCTGAGGGCCAGTGCTGCAGAAATAGAACTCGCAACCCTGTAGCTCAGGCACTGATTCCCTACTCCTTGCACCACTGGGGCTGCTGATCAGGCAGTTCAAGCCAGGACATGGGCACCAAAGCCCACCCTTCCTGGTCCTGAGAATCAGGTCATCCTCCAAATTCAGTCCCAGAACACCATGCTGCGTGCTCTCATTGAGAGTTGCTTGTCTCCAAGGTCTATGGCAGGGGTGTCAAACATGCGGCCCGGGGGCCGGATCAGGCCCTCAGAGGTCTTCTATCAGGCCCGCAGTGGAACTGGCTGCCTTCTGCTTCTTCTTCCAGTTCTGCTGCTGCTGTGTCATTGTAAGTTTGCAGCTTACAGATACACCCCTGACCAGCATACTCAAGATTGCAACAGCACAGACATTTTGATGCAATAATTCAGAGCAAGAAGTGTCAGTTATCAGACACTGTTAAATAAACAAAATCAGGGCTATTTTTGGGTAGGAACGCACAGGAACGGAGTTCCGGCTGGCTTCAGAGTTGGCCACGCCCGCTACAGCCAACACCTCTGGGTGCGTGGCTACAGAGGGAAGGCCTGGAGAGCGACCCCGCTGGCGACTCCGAGGCGGGTGGGCCAGGGGTGGTCCTGGAAGGATCAGGGAGGCATTTAAATGCCTCCCTGATCCTTCCAGGACCACCCCTGGCCCACCCGCCTCGGAGTCGCCAGCGGGGTCGCTCTCCAGGCCTTCCCTCTGTAGCCACGCACCCAGAGGTGTTGGCTGTAGTGGGCGTGGCCAACTCTGCAGCCAGCCGGAACTCCGGTCCTGTGCGTTCCTACCCAC
>NW_015170346.1:242108-245325 GCF_001447785.1 Gekko japonicus | reverse complement strand
GGAGATCAGTTGTAATAGCAGCAATCTCCAGGCCCCACCTGGAGGTTGGCAGCCCCACTGCCTGCACTTATTAATTGTTTTAAGTGCTACAGAAGAAGAAGAAGAAGAAGAAGAAGAAGAAGAAGAAGAAGAAGAAGAAGAAGAAGAAGAAGAAGAAGAAGAAGAAGAAGAAGAAGAGATTGGACTTATACCCTGCCCTTCACTCGGAGTCTCAAAGCGGCTTACAAACACCTTTCCCTTCCCCTCCCCACAACAGGCACCCTGTGAGGTAGGTGGGGCTGAGAGAGCTCTTGGCAGAAACTGCTCTTTTTTCAAAGACAGCTCTTATCAGAACTCTGGCTTGCCCAAGGTCATCCAGCAGGTGCACGTGGAGGAGTGGGGAATCAAACCCAGTTCTCCCAGATTGGAGTCCGCGCACTTAACCACTACACCAAACTGTTTGAATGACTTGATATTCACTGCCTTGGGGACCCTATTTGGGTGGAAAGGTGGCACAGAAATGTTTAAAATAAATGAATTTTAAAAATTGCAGCAATATGGTATTTTTGGTTCACAAACAATAGCACACGTCTAAGTCATTCATACATTAAATTAACTAGTTTAGAACAACACCATGCAACAGAGGTAAATATTCTCCCTTCATTTCAATCTCTCCTGCAAACCTACTGGCTACAAAAAAAGAGAGGTTTTAATATCTTCCAACATATTAAAAGAATACGTTCCTGTCATATATATACTTGAGAAATATGATGTATGGCTAAATATATTTGTAGATGGGAGCAAGGAACTCCAGCTGCCTCCTCTGGGCAAGAGGAGCCATTCAGTTATGGAGGAAACCAAAAGGAGTCCAAACTATGCCGCAGGCTCCAAAGTAAGTCAGATTTGCCTTGGGCAAGTTGACGGGGCCCTGACCTGGCTAGCCTGATCTCATCAGAAGGAGCAAAGTGGGGTCAACCCTGGTTGTAGTACTTGGATGGGAGACCGCCAATGAAGTCCAAGGTCACTACGCAGAGGCAGGCAACGGCGAACCACTTCTGTATGCCTCTTGCCTTGAAAACCCTATGTGGAGCGTAGAGTGGCATCCCTAAGGAGCAGCTAGTGGTAAAAGGGTTTCTCAGGGATTGCCTGCTCCCATGGAAATCTTTTGTTGTTGTTGTTCAGTCGCACAGTCGAGTCCGACTCTTTGCGACCCCATGGACCAGATCACGCCAGGCCTTCCTGTCTTCCGCCGTCCTCTGAAGTTTGCTCAATTTCATATTCGTTGCATCCATGACACTGTCTAACCATCTCATCCTTTGCCGTCCCTGTCTTCTTAGACCTTCCATCTTTCCCAGCATCAGGGTCTTCTCCAGTGAGTGCCCCCTTCTCATTTGGTGGCCAAAGTATTTGAGCTTCAGCTTCATTATCTGGCCTTTGAGGGAACAGTCAGGGTTGATTTCTTTTAGGATTGACTGATTTGATCTCCTTGCAGTCCAAGGGACTCTCAAGAGTCTTCTTCAGCACCATAGTTCAAAAGAATCTATTCTTCGGCGCTCGGCCTTCCTTATCGTCCAACTCTCGCAGCCATACATGACTACTGGGAATACCATTGCTTTGACCATGCGGACTTTTGTTGGCAGGGTGATGTCTCTACTTTTTATCATGCTGTTTAGGTTCGCCATCGCTTTCTTCCCAAGGAGCAGGTGTCTTTAATTTCATGGCTGCTGTCACAGTCTGCGGTGATCTGGGATCCCAGGAACATGAAGTCTGTCACTACTTCCACGACTTTCCCTTCTATTTGCTAAGGAGTGATGGGGCCGGATGCCATGATCTTAGTTGTTGTTTGTCAAGGGATCTGTCAAGGATGGGCAAGTGGGCGTCAACATGGCAAATGGGGTTCAATGTGGCCAAGTGCAAGGTGATGCACATTGGAGCCAAGAATCCTAACTATAAATACACATTGATGGGGTCTGAACTGGCAGAGACTGATCAAGAGAGAGATCTTGGAGTCGTAGTAGATAACTCACTGGGAATGTCGAGACAGTGTGTGACTGCAATAGCTTCATATTAGCTGCAGTCCTCCTGTCCCTGAGTCTTCATGAAATGCCTGCTCACCCACTGTGAAATTCAAGATGGCCAGGGGCAAATGGAGCCCACGGCAGGTGTCAGTTCTGCCCGGCCTGGCCACGCTGGCAGTCCCGACAGGGACACAAGTTCAGCCTGCGTGAGTCATAAAGGAAAAGGTAGTTTTGCAACTTTTCTCTGTCAATAACAAAGCTCATCATTCTGGGCCAGCAAGACACCGCATGCAGCACACATTTCAAATTCGGTTAATCTCCAAATAATTCAAAAATCAAAGAGCTTATTCAACCATCAAGATAGGCCAGATTGACTCGCTGTGTATTCATGGGAGGGAAAGGAGAGGAAGGGATGGAGGGGAAAGGAGAGAGAGAAAAAGAGAGAATCCAATATTGGAATCAGTAAAAGCTGCACCAGGTTTCTTTTTTGTTCATTTGAAATTGTGTTTTCTTTAGACCACACAAATGCTCTCTGAATTTTAAATATGTGTATTCATGGGAGGGAAAGGAGAGGAAGGGATGGAGGGGAAAGGAGAGAGAGAAAAAGAGAGAATCCAATATTGGAATCAGTCAAAGCTGCACCAGGTTTCTTTTTTGTTCATTTGAAATTGTGTTTTCTTTAGACCACACAAATGCTCTCTGAATTTTAAATATATATATATATATTCAAATAACGTTTTAGGACTCTATTGTTTGCATTATTCAAGCGGCAATAAAACACACTGATGTGGGAAGGAACAATAAGCATCTGCCGGGGGTTGCCAACTCCAGGTGGGAAAATTCCTGGAGATTTGGGGTGGAGCTTGGGGAGGACAGGGACCTCAGTGGGATGCAGTGCCCCACAGTCCACCCTCCAAAGCATCCATTTTCTTCAGGGGAACTGATCTCTGCAGGATGGAGATGAGCTGGAATTCCAGGGGATCCCCACGTCCAACTGGTATCCCTATACTACACTCAGGGGTCATTTCGTAGAAAAAGAGTTAGGGGAACTCATTAGCATAACTCATTAGCATATGCCACACCCCCTGACATCAGGGGCCTGGCGGTGGACCTACAAGGCCAGCGGGAGTGCGAGGAAGGCCTGCCAAGGCCCTCCCTGGCCCCAGGCAGGCAGGGGTGGGGAGAGGCGGGGGGGGAGCAACCTACACTCCCTCTTCTCC
>NW_015170346.1:238902-241891 GCF_001447785.1 Gekko japonicus | reverse complement strand
TCATTTAAAATGGTTTGCGTGTATAGCAAAGTGACCAGCAAACAAAGGGCTCTGATTGAAATCCCCTTGGAAGAAGGTGCCTTCTGACTCTTGGACTCTTGGACTCCCACTCTTCAATGCGCTCTCGAATCCTGATTTCATTTAGCCTCATTACACCTCTCAGAAGTGTGTCATTATTATTCTGACTTCCCATGTCCAACATGTCAATTTCCCTTTATGGGGAAGCACCTGCCATTCTGCAATGGAAGCTGGAAATGGGAATGAGCCGGTTGACCCACTTGGTTGTTGGGTTAACGACTCCCTTTAATGTCTCGTCTATTTATGTGTTCAAGCGGCAGTCAGAAGGTCGAGGACAGACAGAAGGGAGCCCAAATGAGACACAAAAGGGGCAGTATTCGAAGCACAGGGAAGACTTGGAGACGGCACATTACAGAATCCGACAAGAAACACATTAGGACTAATAATTAGACTTCACCCTTGTATCCAGCAGGATGATCTAGTCTCATTTCCAAAGCAGAACTAGTGCATCAGGAATCCTGGTCCATTTTTTTAATGTCAATTTTCGTCAAGTTTTGTACGTGGGCAGCTGAATGCGGCTTTCAGTTCATGTATCTCTGGCCCACTCCTCCAAATCACCAAGATACGTTACTGAACTCAAACTGACTCCTCCCATGGTTCAGAGATACGTGAACTGCTTAGGTTATAAAACAAACTTTTTGAAATCTTAAAGATGCTTGTTGATTTCCTTTCTAGCTCGCCCGTTCTCCAAGGTGCAGTGGGTAGTTGCCTTTCCTTCCGACGATGTTGTAAGCTAGCTTAAGCTGAAAGTTAGTGCTTAGCTCAAGCTCACCCAATGAGCTTTGTACCCCACCAGGATTTTGAATCCAGACCTCCCTGCTTATGTGCAACACTTGCATCCACAACACCAAAATATAGATGCTATTGTTAGCCAAATTGCCTTATTTTATTAATAAACTTGGGGAATTATATTTATTTATTTATATTTATTTTATTTATTCGGTTTCTATACCGCTCCTTCCCGGAGGCTCGGAGCGGTTTACATATGATTAAATGGCAATAGGCATAAAATATAGGATCATAACCTGTGTATACCAGAGTCAATATTCCCAGAGCCCATGAATAGATGAGCACACTAGGTTGCTAAAATAATTGGTCTTTTACTTAAGATTCTCAAGCATACAAATAATAATAAGCAAGCACTCACACACAATACTGAGCTAAGAATACAGGGTTGAAAAGACAGTGACATTTGCATGAGCAGGAGTATTGTTGGCGGGTAATACATTACCTGTCCAGCGTGATGAGCAGATCTTGTAGTGAAAAAGGAACTAAAAAAGGGGGAGGGAGGGAGGGATTCTTGGGCTGACCAGCAACATATGTGGAGTGGTTCCAAATGGATCAGGACTGGAACCAAGAAGGTAGACGGGGTGAAGAGAAGAGAGCGAACTCAGGGAGAGCTCACTTTAAATAGCCAATTTGTGACCTGAGGCCATGGCCATGTGGTCACTGGTTCCCAGGAAGTATTAGAAAAAAAACTATACTCTGGAAGGGTGAGACATAAAGGGACTGACAGTTGGGCAATTGGGAATTGATGATTGGCAGGGGGTGACACCTCTGGGGAAGGGGGGTGAGACAAAGGGGAGGGTAAAGGGATCCAATCAGATTGCAGGTCCAGTGCTTCATATGAATGATCCAATGCTTGGTAGAGGCATTATCTGGATGGGTGGCAGGAAGGCTTAATCTTCTTTTTTCTTTACCTGGGCACAGTTTTGTCTTTTAGGATGACTCAGGTGGAAGAGGAATGTGTCCTGGTGCTTGTGTGGATGCAGAGATGCAGGGGCAGAGGTCTCTCTGAAGTCCCGGGTCCACATCTGGCTTGGCATATATTCAGGGCACAAGGCTTCCCTTGGCCACAGTGTACAGTCCATAGTCCAGCATTGGGCACTTCTCTTTGGACTACTCTTTGCTCTGGCACATGCTCTTCACAGTTCAGCAATGCAGTTATATCAAAGAGTCTTTAATAATGCCATCTGAAGTGGCTTCGTGGCAACACTATACAGGAACTGTAGGAACCCCAACTGCTGATGAACTTTGTACTAGAAGGAGACTAGCTGCGCTACAGAAGTTTGCAGTTCCCTGGTTCAGAATATGAACCTAGCCTACACAGTTCCACAACCATTGAACACACCACAGAGTTATTGCTCTGCATGTACTTCTAGTTCTTGTTTGGTGCTCTGACACATCGTACTAGTGTAGTAGATGGATCGCGGTGGCCTTGTGTCACCTGTGGGGGATGGCCTTCTTCTTGAGAATCCCCGTAGGAAAAATCAGGGATTTCAGACTGGCAGCGTGGCTCAGAAAATTGGTAGCATCCCTCTTGTTCCTGAACGCATGGCCAAGGTGTCAAACTTAGATGAAGTCAACAGACAGCCAAGGAGCTAAGGAGGAAAGAATAAAAGAGGTAAGAAACAATGTTAATCAGGCAAGAAGCTGGGCGTGTATAAAATGTGTACATAAAATTTGATACCAGACCTCTAACTCAAATCCTCTGACATTTCTAATATATTTCCATCACCGTTGGCTCTAAATTGCCTATATGTGTTTTGGATTCCACTTGGCAGCAGGGCTTGATAGCAAGCCATGTCAGTTGGCACTGCAGGTTCAGGCTGAACAGGTCTATAACTTTGATTTTAAAGCAGGTGCAGAAGTCAAAGGTGTGCAGTGCAGGGTGCCACGGTGCAGCATTCTCCAAGCTTTATCACCATCGTGTTGAGTTGAGACCTCTTCCATGGCCTTCTAGTCACTCTACACCTTTGCCTTACATCATGCTTCATGTCCATGCGCATTGTTGAAGGGGCTGTTTGTTTAGATATTTCTGTTCTTCTTTTCTCATTGTTCTATTCTCAGTTAATTATCTGTTCCCACCTCCTCCTCGAAGAAGAAGAGATTGGATTTATACCCCGCCCTT
>NW_015170346.1:234997-238235 GCF_001447785.1 Gekko japonicus | reverse complement strand
CAGAAATCTGTAGATATTTATAGTGTGGATGTCCCCCAGTAAGAGGAGCTGCGGTGGCTCAAGTGGTTAAGACGCTGAGCTGCAGGCTGTGCAAGGTCGGTAGTTCAGCAGTTCGAGACCCGAGTTGCCGCATGACGGAGTGAGCTCCTGTCTCTAGTTCTAGCTCCTGCCAACCTAGCAGTTCGAAAGCAAGAAATTGCAAGTAGATAAATAGGTACCACTTCAGTGGGAAGGTAACAGTGTTCCATGCGCCTTGGTGTTTAGTCATGCTGGCCACATGACAACGGAAATGTCTTCGGACAGCGCTGGCTCTTCGGCTTTGAAACGGAGATGAGCACCGCAACCCTAGAGTCGGATTCGACTGGCTTTCGAGCAAGGGAAACCTTTAGCTTTACCCCCAGTAAGAAGACTGCATAGACCATACTAGCTCAAGTTTCTCAGAGTCTGTAAGCTAAACAGGGCTGGCCATGGTTAATATTTGGATGGGAAACCACCAAAGAAGACCAGGGACATGATGTGGAGGCAGGCAATGGCCAACCACCTTTGCTCATCTCTTGCCTTGGAAACCCCATGAGGGATAGCTGTCAGTCAGCTGCTTGGCAGCACTTAATTATGCCGATGTCCCCGCGCTTGTTTCAATGGATTGCTATTTTTATATTGATTTATATTTTATATCGTAAGCCATCCACAGGAGAACTCTAAAGAGTCTGGCACAGAACTCTCCAAAATAAATCAATATTTCGACCATAAATCACGTGGAGAGAAACATTCACACAAAGACCTTAGCCATGTGGGAATGAGCAGGTCCACAGATTCGTCTTCACTTTGCTGGCTTCGGCGGAAGAGCTCCGAATTTGCAAGGAAGTAAATGAGAAGAAATTGGAGCCTGCTCTCACTTAGCAGGGGTCGGCGAAGCGGTTACGAGTGGTTTTTAATCTTGTTCAATCTGTCGACACAGACAATCGCGATTCGCAAACATTCATAATTGATTTTCCAAACAGGACGAGGAAAGCATTTAGCATCTCCCAACTTTGGGTTTAACTAAATAAGTGGGAATCGGATTGCACTTGGGGGAGTCAAAAGAGGAAGAGCCTACCCCCCCCTCTCAAATTTGCAAAATGGATCTCCTCCGGGCACAGAACGCTTTTTGCTACCACCGAATCCTCGCGCGGGACAGTGTTGCCATCTCATTACAGCGGGCCTTGCTAGTGCCAGATGTTGCCTCCGCGGGGAAGAGAGCAGCGCGCTGCACAGCTGCAACACCTGGCCTCTAGGATGCTTAATGCACGTTATAAATGACCGCAGTCCTTGTCATTAAGAAAATAGCAATTAAAGACAGAGTGCACGTTGTTTGTTCATGCCCTCCTGGTTATGATAATGGGAGCTGTTATGTAGCACGCCATCTCTAATCGCTCTGCCACATCAATTACGCCCAGGCAGGGCAGAAGAGTGGCACGTTGCCAGAGGCAGGGAGATAAATAATGGAAGGTAATACACAGCGAGCGAACGCACGCATACTGGTACTTAAGCCAGTTCCACTTCAAGTGTCATCTCCTTTCCATTTTTGTGTGTGTGTTTGTGACCTTGTGGTTTTGCAGAGCAGTGGGGACTTTTGGAAGAAGAAGAAGAGAAGGAGATTGGTTTTATACCCCGCCCTTCACTCGGAGTCTCAGAGCGGCTTACAAACTCCTTCCCCTTCTTACAACAGACACCCTGTGAGGTAGGTGGGGCCGAGAGAGCTCTGAGAGAACAGCTCTGACAGAACTACGGCTTGCCCAAGGTCATCCAGCCAGGTGCAAGTGGAGGAGCGGGGAATCAAACCCGGTTCTCCCAGATTAGAGTCCACACACTTAACCACTACACTTGGGAACAAGGGAACGGCGCTACAACGGCGCGGTCAAGGCGGAGAAGGGGGAACAGGAGACAGCCGGAAAGGAAACGAAAGTGGGTCGAGGGTGGGCAGCAGCCACAAATGGGCGAGGATGTTATTAGAAGGAATGAAGAGGCGTTCGGAACGGCCTGGAGCCTTAAGGGGACGGAGGAACAGCTTCCCTGGCGGCCTCTCTAGCGCCCTCCCGTCCCCAGAAATCTCTTATGCCCGGTCCGAAGACACCCCCACCCACCCCCGGACACATAAGCGTCTCCCAACCGCCTACTGACCGGCTCGTCGACGCCATCTTTCTTCCTCTTCGCAGTGGCGTCGGCTCAGGGTTCGGCCCTCCCGTACGCTCACTCCCTTATATGCCTTCTGCCCTAATGGGAGGGACTTAGCAAGGCTCCGCTACGGAGAGAGAAATAGGTCAAAACACCAGACGAAAAACGACACTTCCTATTTCCGTCCGCGGGCTTGACTATTTCCTGTTGTGGTTGATGGCTCTGCGCAGTTTGTAGACAGAAAGGCACGTTTTATCTCGCGGGATACTGGAGTAATGCTTAAGCGGCACTGTTGTAGGGTTACATGGGTGTTGTCAAGATCTGATCAGCTGATTGTCCCTTAACATGTTTTAACTTTCACCCTATGTATACTTCAGAACCTGGATGGTTGCTTGAAAATAAAGCTGGGTCAGCCCACGGTTGCGTCCAGTTTCAATACACAAAGTGACACAACTGGGTAGTTAGTGTGTACAACAGGGGTCTTTATGTTTTGCATAACTGGTCAGTTCTGTGGCGTGCTGTGCATAGCTAAATAGGAGCCGGAAAATATAGGCTTGTAATTTCTCGATAATTAAGAGCAATTCCTTGGTATCCGCAAGAGAGCTGTAGTTCTCAGGCGTTCCAAATCTAAGTCTTACAAAATCTGCTGTACCTGAACCTGTTAACCTCACTCAACTGTTGTGTTAATTTCAATCTATATATCTAATTCTCAAGTCGCCCCCTAGTGTGCGGATACTTAAATCCGGACATGGGGGGAGGGAGAGATTTGTGCGCATGTGGGGCGGTCCCCACGTGTGCACACAAATCCTAAATCTGGAAAAAAACATTGGGGGATGTTTAAATCCCCCTGAAACTCACAGAGCATCCCCTGCACATGCGCAGGGAACGCTCTGTGACCGCCGCTGCCACCGCCGCTTGGAAGGTGAGCGGCGAGCCGGGGGGGGCCCTCACTTCGGAGCCGGGGGGGAGGAGAAAAAGCCGCGAGGCTTCGGAGCCAGGGGGGAAGGGGAGAGAGCAGTGAGGTTGAGCGGCTTGCCGCTCGGCCCCCGCTTTGGAGCCGGGGGGGGAGGCAAGAGGGGGGGAA
>NW_015170346.1:218911-234984 GCF_001447785.1 Gekko japonicus | reverse complement strand
GGGAGGAACCGGCAGGATGGGGGGGGACTTACTTCCTCCTGCTCCTTACTCCTCCGCCTTCTGACTTTGGAGCTCCGTTTGGAGCTCTGCCTCCCTCCCCACCCCCCCCGCGAGTATCGCGGGTTCACCCCTTGTACAACAACATAAACATGGATTCTTTAACAGCTGTTACATATTTGCTATGGGCAACTAAGGACATCGAGGCATACATTCAGCTTTCCACACCTAACTATTAATCTATGCATTCTTCTCTAACCAACTATAAAATTTTAACCAACTTTTATCAAAGACATCATCTTCCCTCCCACTGGGGTCTTGAACCTCTGAGTCACCGTGGCCTTATGGTCCTCGTAGGATTCCTTAAACAGCTTGAATACAATTCAATACATTAGAATACAGCCAAGCTCTCTTCCTGCACAGCCAAGGTCTTGGCTGTATTCTAATGCACTGAACTGTATTTAAGTGGTTGAAGGAATCCTATGTGGACCATAATGAATATGTAATGAATGTATTAGGTGTCAGTTATTTATATTACACATTTTGTAATTAAATTATCTTTAGGACTTTGCATGTCCATTTGTATTTTTTTTACACCGCGCTACAGCCTCAGTGTTGTGATTTTGTATCAAACTTGCTTTCACCGTGCGACCAGCATATATTTATACAACCTCCAGGTGGGGCCTGGAGTTCTCCCACAATGACAGCTGACCTCCAGATGACAGGGCTCTGTTCCGCTGTAGAAAATGGCAGCTTCAGGAGGCGGGTTCTACAGCATCACATCCATGGTGAGCTTCCTCCCCGGGCTCTACCCCCACATCTCCAGGAATTTCCCAAACTGGAGTTGGCAACCCTACCAGCTCTTCCAGCACCACTGGGGCCACTCGACTGAGCCTTGGCCAGCAGTGTCAATGGCAGGTGTGACCCTTTGCTTCCCTCCTGCACCACCACTGGCAGAAATTGCTTTTTTTCAAGAACAGCTCTTACCAGAACTATGGCTTGCCCAGGGTCATTCAGCCAGATGCAAGTGGAGGAGTGGGGAATCAAGAAGAAGAAGAGATTGGATTTATACCCCGCCCTTCACTACCCAAAGGTGTCTCAGAGTGGCTTAGAAACTCCTTTTCCTTTCCCTCCCCACTACAGACACCCTGCGAGGTAGGTGGGGCTGAGAGAGCACTTGACAGAAACTACTCTTTTTCAACAACAGCTCTTATCAGAACTATGGCTTGCCCAAGGTCATCCAGCCAGGTGCAAATGGAGGAATGGGGGTATCAAACCCGGTCCTCCCAGATTAGAGTCCGCGCACTTAACCACTACACCAAACTGGCTCTCATGTTGTTTCAAAGTAGACTCGCCAACTGTGGGTTTGGACATTGCTGGAGGCGGAGCCTGGAGAGCTCAGCGGGGGTTTGGTGCCGGAGAGCCCCCCCCTCCAAAAGAGCCGCTTTCTCCAGGGGGGTTGATCTCTGTAGTCTGGAGATCAGCAGTAATTCCAGGAGATCTCCAGGACCCACCTGGATATTGGCAACTCTAGCTGTTTGTGACCATTCTCGCCAAGGTGTGATTTCTTCTACACATTTCCAAAGAGGCGTTGACTTACCCTATCTGCAAATGCGGACATTGACCAGCGACCACAATACCAATAGCACGAGTGTCAAGGACTAATTTCGTGAATGAGAATTTTCCTTGTGCAGCATCAAATTGTTTATGCATATGTCAGTGTGCTGATGAAATAATGGTTATCTCTTGCATGCCTCTCCCCACCCACAGATAAGTTATTCTGCGTTCTGTGAGAGCAAGCGAAGCTGACATGGTAATAGAATAGCTCTCTATCTCTCCCTCCCACTTCTATAGGCAATTATTTGAAATCCACTCATCATCCAGCTGATCATTTCGAAAATTGCTGCCATCGCTAAATTGAGTTCAACTTATATTTGCTTGTGATCAACTTCAGAACGCATGAGTTTCAGCCGAATTTGATGCTACTATTATGTTGAGAGCAATTCTTGTCAAATATGTTCCTTAACGGTGGTGCTGCAATAGAGTCTGAGCATCGCCTCATCCATAGTGGGGAGCATACACACATCTATTAACATCTAATGTCTTAAGAACCATACCCTGCCACATATTTTGTTAGGCTTTAAGGCGCTACTGGACTCTCGCTCCTTTTTTCTAAAAATCTGGTACAACATCTTCTTAGCATCTGGCAGAAGCCAATGACAGGAGATAGGCGAATATCCCTGGGGAGAGAATTCCAGAATTTTGGTGCCACCGCTGAGAAGACCCTTTCATGGGTCGCCCATGGTTGCCACGTTGGGGACCAAGCCTTAGACTCAAGGTTGCTAACAATGCAACACCCAGTTGCAAGCAGTGCACAGACTCTAATCTGGGAGAACTGGGTTTGATTCCCCATACCTCCACTTGCAGCTGCTGGATGACCTTGGGCAAGCCATAGTTCTGTCAGAGCTGTTCTCTCAAGCTGTTCTCTCTCAGCCCCACCTACATCACAGGGTGTTTGTTGTGGGGAGGGGAAAGGAGTTTGTCAGCTGCTCTGAGACTCCGAGAGAAGGGCAGGATATAAATCCAATCTCTTCTTTTCTTCTTCTAAGATGAGTTAGTGTGAGCTAGCTCACAGTTTTTTTAGCCTCCAGCTCACGCATTTTTGCCTTAGCTCTGGAAGGAGGGCTCCCGAGCAAACTAATTCATGCAGCAGCCAAATCGGTTGCTCACAACTTTAATGTCAGTAGCTCACAAAGTAGGATTTTTGCTCACAGGACTCCACAGCTTAGAGGGAGCATTGGTTGCAGGGATTCAGAAACAGCATAGAGTCCAGGGCCCTGGAAGATGACCTGAGCAGTTGGGTAGGTTCAGGGCTATTTTTGGGCAGGAACGCACAGGAACAGAGTTCCGCCCGGCTTCAGAGTTGGCCACGCCCACTACAGCTAAAACGTCTGTGCTCGTGGCTACAGAGGGAAGGCCTGGAGAGCGACCCCCCCTCGCATGACTCCGAAGCAGGCAGGCTGGGGGGGGGGCTGGAAGGATCGGGGAGACATTTAAGGGCCAGCTTGCCAGGCATCCCGCAGCCATGGGGCAACTGGACAAGTCAAGGGAAGACATGGGGGTGTGGCCGAATATGCTAATGAACTGTGCTGTTGGGGTGTGTGGCCTATTATGCTAATGAGTTCCAGCTGTTGGGTGTGGCCTATTATGCTAATTAGTTCCTGCTGGGCTTTTTCTACAAAAAGAGCCCTGGCGTAGGTTCAAATGGGAGCAGGAGGTCCTTGAGGTATATTTGCAGGATTATAGGAGGCAGGTTGGTGAATGAATAACACATTATTGGCATTATATACATAGACATTATAGGCATTATGGCCAGTGTCTGAGGCACGTGATGAGCCCACAGAGCAGCTCCTTGTCACAATGGAAGCCCAGAAAGAAACCAGACCCAACCGTGGTCCTTAGACTATTGTCCAAGGAATTTTAGTTCCGTCAAGGTGCTCATCAGCAGAATGTCCTGGTGGGGAGGGATTGGAGCTCAGTGGAACAGCATCTGCTTAGCATCCAGAAGGTCCCAGGTTCAAAGCCCGGCATCTCCATTGAAAAGAATCAGGTCGTAGGTCATGAGAAAGACCTCTGCTTGAGATTCTGGAGAGCTGCTGCCAGTCTGAGTAGACAATACAGTAGGAGGTGGCTTCATGTGTCTTGCTGTATTTCAAGGCACCAGTCTTTACTCAATAAAGAATTATGCTCCATTTGTCTCACTGAACTGGCTTAATTCTTGGTTATGCAATTAAGACTACCACCTCCTCTCCCCAGCCTTCCTCCCTTTTCTTTATTTGGAAGACTTTCCTCATCTTGGAAATTCTCCTGCCATACCTCCAGCCAATCAGGTAGCCACACACACACACACACACACACACACACACAAAGAGGGGAGGAGCTATATCTGCATTTATTGTGAAGATTCTAAAATGTTGTACTCTAATATTATCCTCACTACTTAAATTTATATTGTTCCGCTCAAACCCAACAGTTCCAGTTTGGTGTCATGGTTAAGTGTGCGGACTCTAATCTGGGAGAACCAGGTTTGATTCCCCACTCCTCCACTTCCAGCTGCTGGATGACCTTGGGCAAGCCATAGTTCTGTCAGAGCTATTCTCTCAAGGACAGTTCTAGAAAGAGCTCTCTCAGCCCCGCCTACCTCACAGGGTGTCTGTTGTGGGGAGGGGAAGGGAAAGGAGTTTGTAAGCTGCTCTGAGACTCTGAGTGAAGAGTGGGGTATAAATCCAATCTCCTCCTCCTCCTCTTCCTTCCATACTTACTTAGCAGACTTGTGACAGTTCACTAAAACAGTGTGTATATGTGGTGTGAGCCCAGAATTCCACATGGTTGAATTGTCGGCTGTAGAAGTCTGCAGCTCCTGCCTCAGACAGGACTGGAGTCAGGGACAGGAGAGGAGAGTTTTCTTCTCCACGGTCGCTGATTTTCTCTGAACTCTGAATTCAGTATAATAAACACACCCATTCCCACGGGGCACATATGTAACATGTGTACTATGTACAGACATCTCATGATAACAGAGTTCACTGGGTGAATGAGGGCTAATTACTGTCTGTTGGCATAATCTGCCTCACAGGATTGTTGTGCGGATAAAACAGAGGAAGGAAAAATGATGTATGCCCTTGAAGGCACAACAAATAGATTTTCTTATCATCTTTGCACAGTAGAAGAGCACCTTTTTGGGTGTAGAATGTTCCAGTTCAGTCACAGCCATCTCCCGTGAAATGTCTGCAGGAATCGTGTGTCAGAAAGACCTTTTTCAGCCCGAAGCTCTGGAGACCTGCTGCTCCTCAGGGTAGACAATACTGAATTAGATGAACGAATGCTCCAAGCCCGTTTAAGGCCGTTACATATTTTCATATTAATCACAGAAACTTTATTCATTTCAATCCAGGACAAAGAGAAGCTCTCACCGTGGCTTTCCCAGGAGACCTCTGGGTCATTAACTCGTCTCTTTGTTATGCCTTGACTGACGGATGGATCAGAATTCTTGTCCTAAGCAGAAATTTGCATATTTCCTTTAAGATATCCCTCAGAATTGTGGCGTGGGAATCTAAGCCCCTTTATATTTCCCACCCTTATTTTAGGATCCCAGTGTTACCTTCAGGCCATCCTTCAGATTCATTTGAAGTTGATTCTTGTTCCACATGTCAGTTTCTGATCTCCCCCTTGCCTTTTGTTTATATCGCCTCATCTCCTTAGACCAGGGATCTCCATCTTTTTGGGGTGAGTGCAGCTACAAAATGACTGCCACAGGATGCAAAGCAAAACACAAAATATCAGGGAGATATGGTTTGATAGTCTCAGAGTGTAGTCACATGTGCCAGATAACATGGGGGGGGGGGAAGTGAGGCTATTTGCTGCGTAGAAATTTGACCCGCCACTGTGTGAATCGGGTTTTTTTCTTCACTGCGTGTTTCCGGTGCGCTTCAATGAGGGATCACTGACGCAATGGGAGCACGCTGGAGCAATCACATGGGGCAGTCCGTCTGCGGCCTGTTGCAAACCCGTTTGATACTACACTTTCCCCAGGGCTCTTTTTGTAGAAAAACCCCAGCAGGAACTCATTAGCATAATAGGCTACACCCAACAGCAGGAACTCATTAGCATATTGGGCCACACCCCTGACAGCAAAGCTTATTACCACATTAGGCCGCACCCACATGTTACCAGAAGTGTGGTCATCCAGCCACACCCACCTTTTGCTTCTTATTCTGTTTACCATGTTTGTTGTCAAAACCCAGGGTCTTTTTTTGTTGCAGGAACCCCTTTGCATGTTAGGCCACACCCCCCTAATGTAGCCAATCCTAATGAGTTTCTGCTGTTGGGTGTGGCCTATTATGCCAATGAGTTCCTGCTGGGCGTGGCCAACTTGGGAGCCAGCCGGAACTCCGTTCCTGTGCGTTCCTGCCCAAAAATAGCCCTGACTTTCCCCAGTATTTTTAAACTCCGCTTCTTCGGGGTGCCAATGGGTGCCAATGGGTGCCAATGGGTGCCAATGGGTGCCAATGGGTGCAGGATGCTTGCCAGATGTTCCCGTGTTATCACACCCTTAAAATCTGCCCGCATTCATGCCTATCACATGGCTAATTCTGCGTGTGATCTGGACCTCAGTACATCAGAGAGCTGAGGCCCCCACATGCCCCTGCAGAAGCCCTCATAGTGGAGTTCTGTGGGTTACAGATGCTTCATCTTTTAAAAGCAGGGCTTTTCTGCCTTTCTCACATATTGCAAATGCACATATAGGCACACACCATTCATAGGAATATCCTCACCGGCTGAAACCAAAGCTGCCTGGGAGGCTCTTGTAAGGGCAGAAAGGCGGGATATAAATTTGGTAAATAAATTAAATGAAGGTCCTATGTTCTGCAGTAGCCCCTGGAAAGTCCTTCTCTTTGTGCTGGATCTGCTTGGGAGGGCTTTATAAGAGGTGGCAAAGCATAGCTTGGTGCTGGAGTAGGTGGTGGCGGCGGTGGCGGTACTGATGGTGGTGATGAAAAGTGCTGTCAAGTCACAGGTGACCATGGAGGGTTTTCAAGGCAAGAGACTAACAGAGGTGGTCTGCCATTGCCTGCCTCTGGGTAGAGACCCTGGTATTTGGTGGTGGTGTCCCATCCAAGTACTAACCAGGTCTGATGCTGCTTAGCTTCTGAGATCTGACGAGTTTAGGTGGCCTGGGCCAACCAGAGCAGGGAAAGTCTGTTCTTCCATGTCAACATTCCGCCACCGCTTTCTTCTTCCACAAGTGCAAATCAACCCTAGGCCAATGGGAAAAAAGAGGAGCAATGCCTCCTTCTCTGTCCCTAAAGGAGAGATGTCAGAGGAGAAAAAGCAAATGACCTCATGTTACAGGCAGACACCTTTATTGGCATGTCAAAGACAAAAGTACATTTTTAAAAAAATACATGGTGGTAACAAAGTGATCGTAAGGCCAACCAAAGTGAAACAGATCAGTTAATAACTTCCCTGAATTGAATTACAGACTGGAGAAAACAGGCAACATTAGAGGTTATGTGAAAGTTGTGTCGAGACACAAACACTGCTTTGAGATCTAAAAAGGCAGTGAAAAGCTTATTATCAGGTTTCCCACTGTATTTGGCAACTACATGTGACAATACGCTACAGTGATCCAGTGTAGACTTTCCACGACAAAACCCTATTTGTTCTAGGCCTAGTATATTGTGGTCAATCATCCATCCTTCTAATTTAGTTAGAAGATGTTTGGCATAAAGCTTGCCAATTACTGATAAAAGGCTAATTGGTCTGTAATTATCAGGTGAAGAGGGATCACCCTTTTTGAAAATGGGGATGATGATTGTGTTTGCCTAGGACTGTGGCATTATTCCCGTGTTATTTGTCGTGGTGAACAAGACAACTAAAGGGGGGGGGAAAGCACCATTGAGGGTGGGACTTCAATAATTCTGGAGTAACTGTGTGAGGGCCAGAGGCCTTTTTTTATTTAAGATATGAGATCAAAGTAATGATATCCCCAGGAGACACAGGTGGCCACTCGGGTATCACAGGGGTATCAAATTCAGTAGAATTGGAAAAACTAACACCACTTTCATTGAAAAGATTTAGAAAATATGAAAACCAGATTTGGGATGGGATTGATGATGATGAGATTAATTTCACCTGTGGGGACTTCCGGCGGCGCGGCGATCGGGCGGGGCGCGTGAGTGCTCCGACGCCCGATTCCCTCCCGCTTTCTTTTGGGGCTTTCTTGGTCTCCAGGAAAGTCCCGACAGATCTCCCGGAGAGAGATCTGGTGCAGGAGGCTCGTGGTGACACCTCCCGCAACTGACAAATGCGGGGGGGGGGGTCCAACTTTCGCCCTGGAAGCAGAAGCGGGTGAGTGGAGGGGAACATGGCCGCCATGTTCCCCATAGCTGCTGCCTTCCGTCTTTGTTTTTAATAAAAAAACCTTTATTCTGAATTACAAGCAACGAAACAAGAAAAGCCTAAAAATCGTATGTGCACACATCTTTAAGATAAATGTCGGCCGGAAAACGCCCCGAAAACAATCAGCGCAGGGAAATGAGATGGAGGAGATATTGGAAGAGAATTTACTTGTGACAGAAATATCAGTGGAACAGTTTTTAGAGGTCTTAAAAGAAGAACTACAAAAGGCCCTAAAAGAAGGAATACAAAAGGGGATAGAACAAGCATTTGCAAATCTATATGAAACCCCTACTGTAGTAGAGAGAATTGAAAATGTGGAACTAAATATACAGAACCCAGAAGTGATTATTGAGTGTCAGCAAGGAAAGGAGGACATAGAGTTACTATGCTTTCGAACTTCAAGACAAAGGGAAAAAAACAATAGTAGCTAAAAGGAGACAATGGAAGAGAAAGAAGGTTAGAGGAAAGGGAAAGGTGTATAGAGTTCTGCCTGTAAAGAAGAAAAAAGGGAAAAGGGAAAGACAAGAATGATGCAAGTATACTTGGGTTTATGTTTGAAGACCAAGATGGGAGCTGGATTGAGTAAAGAAATATGATTCGAAACGAAACTGTCATAATGGAGGCATGACTTTGTAAAAAATAATGACGAGAGACTGGAAATGAATTACCGTCTGTGTAAAGAGATACAGCACATAGACATGTTACTAAGGAAAAAAAAGCTACAGAGCTACAGAAGGCAAATTAAATTCTATGAAATGTTTATATGTTTTGTCTCTATGTATGTTTGCTAGTAGATGAAAAAAAGGAAAGGTTAATGGAAAGATTGGTAGTTTATTTATTAGAATATGATGCTAATTGTTAGGGGATATGATTTTAGGATGGTGAAATGAAAAGAAGAGAGCATGGTAAAAGTGGTTACTAAAATTACTTTGGTTTGTTTTGTACTGGCTTTAAGGTGTTCTTGGTTTTGTCAGTCTTATTAGTGTTTTGAAAGAAGTATACTGGAAAGAAATAAGTTTTGCACTCATAGAGTATAGGAAATAATGAATTTAAGAGTGCTGGAATGATTTTATTTTGTTTGAAGGTATAATGATGATTTATGATGGAATGAATAAATTGGAATAAGGGGATGTTTATTTATTGGAACATAAGGTTAACAGTGAGAGGATATGAATTGAAAGGTGGTGGAATGAAATGATTTGATTTGGTAAAAATGTTTACTAAAATTATGTTGGATCTTATTGTCCTTAATGTGTTTTTGGTTTTGTGCTATTTGGATGTGCATGGGAGAGAGATAAGTATTGTGCTCTTAGAATTTAGGGAATAAGAAGTTTAATGGCCACTAATCTAAATGAAATGATTTGATATAAGTATGGCAAAGTGCTAATTTAGTGGTAAAATATCAATGGAATTTTAGGAAGGGAAAATAGTTAAGTAGTAATGGGGAAGATACACTGATCATACTATATGTAGGGATGGAAAATGTAATTATAAATAGTATGACAGGGTATACAATTTCGACTTAAATTGTAAACAGTAAAAAATAAAAATGATGAAGAGTTTTGTTGTGGGTACTATTGGGAAGATATCTAATATCCTATCCCAAGGGAACAAATGTGAGTTGAAAAAGAGTAACTTAAGGTTTATAGAAAGGAGAAAGAAGGAATCTTAAAAGTTAATATTATTGGATGTGTGTATATGAAAGCTTCATTTTTGGTGACTGTGTAAAAGGAAAAATTTATGAAGCTGGGTAGTAATGTTGCTTTGTAGAAATGATTTGAAGTATAAGAATTCTATTGTATTAGTATTAGTACTTGTCGGTCAATATGCATTATGTGAAAACCCAATAAAAAGTATTAATAATAATAAAAAGATTAATTTCACCTGTGAGACGCCTGAGATTAAGGCCCAAAATTTCCCACAGTCATTTGACCTAACTGCCTTGATCAACAGTTTCCTCTGGTTGCTGGCATAACTATTGTTTAACAATGAAATATTTCTTCAATAAGGAAGACCTTTTTTTGGTTCCGAAAACGATGATAAATGGAGCGAAGAGTGGACTGCAGGTGTAAATATTTTCCACTGTACCATGCATTGTACTTGGGTTTATGTTTGAAGACCAAGATGGGAGCTGGATTGAGATATGTTTTATTATTATACTGTTGTGGTTTTATTTAAGCCAATGTTTTAGTTGTTTTAACATATTGTGTGTAAGCCGCCCTGTGCCTGCCTTGGCAGGGAGGGTGGGATACAAATCAAATTTTAAAAAAATATAAAGATATAACTTCTGTAGGATTTAAAGAGGTCATAAGTGAGGAACACAAGTCCTTAATTGCTTGATCAGTAACTAGTAGCTGGACTCTCTCTGGGAGATTATGTGACCAGATAGATCCAGGGAGGAACTCAGGGGGCAGAGCATCAACTGGAGGGGCTAAATCGAATTCAAGGTATATCTGAGGAATGGTTGAAAGCAACAACAACAACAATGACCTCACATTTAGTTTGGCCATCATGCATCACAGCACCAAGAGAGGGGAGGGAACCCGACAAGAGGCTCCTCTGAGGATACGGGCCCAAAGCTGATCGGAATGTGTTTTTGCTGGCTAGATAATCATGTAGATGAAGACTGACATCTCCTAAAGCTTAAGGTAACGAAAGCCCCGGTCACACGGGAGGTTTTGGCCCAGAAGAGGGACGGATCGGGGGCGCAGCAGAGGGGCGCGAGCACATCGCAACATCTGGGAATCGGCGTGCACCCATCCCCGACCCGTCCCTTCAGGCCTAAACTGCACAGTAAAAATAAACCATCAAAAAGGTAGCACCAACCGGAAACGCCGCAGCAAGCGCGGCCGTCGGAGCGCCGGAGCACCCGTCTTCAGCTTGCGCGCCCCCAGACGAACTGTGCATGCCCACACATGCGCAGCCGGCTGCCTCGCGCTCCCTTCTGTGTCTCTCCCCCCCGCCCGGCATCTGATCGTGCCGGGGAGCAACTGCGCAGCGGCTCATGGGATCTGTCTGATCCCGCCGCCGCATGTCTCTTTTGGTGCGGCTTTAAAAAGCCGCACTTTGGCCGCATCAATTTCCCCCTCGTGTGGCAGGGGCCTAACATGCACAACTAACAATTTCACCTTTTCCTCTTGAGTGTTGCTATTCAGGGTCATTCCGCCGTGTCAACGTTGGCGCGGCTTTTAAAAGCCGCGCTTTAAAGAGGCTTTTCCCCTGCTGGGTGGCAGGGGCCCCAGATTAGAATCCATGCACTTAACACACCAGGCTGGCTGTGACAAGGGCCAGGGCCTTCTCAGTGGTGGCTCTGTACTGGTGGAATGAGATCCTGGATGACATCAGGGCCCCATGTTAGCTGGTTCCCTGGAGTCTGAGACAGACCTCCTCAAGAGGAAGAGGCTGCTCATGAATAAAGGTCGGCTTGGTTTGGTGTAGAGCCAGTTTGGTGTAGTGGTTAAGAGCAGCGAACTCTAATCTGGAGAACTTGGTTTGATTCCCCACTCCTCCACATGCAGCCAGCTGGGTGACCTTGGGTCAGTCACAGTTCTCTCAGAGCTGTTCTCTTGAGGACGGTTCTCTCAGAGCTCTTTCAGTCCCACCTACCTCACAGGGTGTCTGTTGTGGGGAGAGGCAGGGAAGGAGATTGTAAACCACTTCTTCTTCTTCTTCTTCTTCTTCTTCTTCTTCTTCTTCTTCTTCTTCTTCTTCTTCTTCTTCTTCTTCTTCGTACTGACTCAGACTACTCAGACTGGCAGCAGCTCTCCAGGGCTTCAGTTAGAGGTCTTTCACGTCACCTACTGCTTGGTTCTTTTAACTGGAGACGCTGGGGGGGGGGAAAGCCAGGATATGGGCAGGGGTATAGAGAAATATACAAAAGGCAGAAGGAAGGGAAAAGCAGAAGAGAAACGAAGTTTGGTGGTTTGAGGAATCTGCACATGTGTGCTAAGGATCTTGGAAGGCAAAAGGAAAAGAAAGGAAAGAAACAAACAGGGTGGAATTAATCCTGTGTGGCTAAGGCCCAAGGCTTATCTCTCCCATGCACGACAGTAAGAAGAAGGGAAGAGATTGGATTTATACCCCGCCCTTCGCTACCCAAAGGAGTCTCAGAGCGGCTTACAAACTCCTTTCCCTTCCCCTCCCCACAACAGACACCCTGTGAGGTAGGTGGGGCTGAGAGAGCTCTTGACAGAAACGGCTCTTTTTCGAGAACAGCTCTTATTAGAAATACGGCTTGCCCAAGGCCATCCAGCCAGGTGCAAGTGGAGGAGTAGGGAATCAAACCCGGTTCTCCCAGATTAGAGTCCACACACTTAACCCCCCCCAAACTGGCTGCTGCCCTGACAGATGTAATGAATGAAGCTTTTCTGGTATCAATAAAAGTGAATGGAAATGTTTATTTCTTTGGCACCTGGAAGTATGCTTTAGAGTGATCTTGCAACGGAAGAATGCAGTGATGCTGCTCTGATTGAATTGTATTCTGCTCTTGAAAACTGAGTTCAGGAACCTCACAGAAAGCTAAGAGCTCAGGTACTGGGAACTGGAGATAGAAAGCTAGTCAGTAGTTCAGGCTTCTGATGTCATTTGTCACTTGAGTATGGATGGCGGAAACAAAACAATATCTTTACTTGGTTCACGATTCAAGTGATGTCGCTTCGCATGTAGGAAGGTTGTGATCTTATTATTTTGCCCTATGGACAGAGTAAAGTATCACTTGGGTCTATTATTTTCAGGCAATAATAGCATCAGAAATGGGCTGTGGTACAGCAGTATCTTGATTTTACCGTCCCAATTGCCTCCCCCCCACAAAAAATAAACCAGCTTTATAGTGCAGGCATTAAACCCCCGCAAACAATGAGAAATCACTCCCTTCGCGGTGGTGAGTCCCTCATTTTAAACAGATCAAACGAGGCCACCACGGAAAGCAAAGTATGTTGTAGTCAAATATGGGCAGCAGGTACTAGCTTGACGGTGGATTTAACACTTTGCATATCTTAACATGCCGTGCATAATGCCTGCTCTTTCTGTTTAACCAACACAACATTTTTATATGCCATCTATTAACTTTGTATGTGGTCGTAAATCTCCACCTACGGGCTATCCATTAGGGAGTGGGATCAAAGAGAGCTATTTAATAGTGAGGTATTGTACCTTCTCATGGTAATCCCAGCTTCGGCAAGATTTATGAAACTCAGTGGGGTTTATAGGAGCAAACATCAATGAATAGCTTTAGAAAAAAACAATAATCCCCAAATGCCAGCCATCCTATTTGGGACTGACCGTAGGTATGGGTGCCTTGGAAAGCTGGTGCTTACTCTGCTTCTGGTTGTTAGATATTTGCATATGACATTGGATTTAAATGCACGCACATGGAAAAAGCCCACTGAATCATCACCCCAAATAATAACAGTGGAATCCTAAACAAAATTACACCCTTCCATCCCCATTGACCTCTATGTAGGGTTGCTAGTCTCCAGGTCCTGGTGGGGGGGGTTTCCCCCAGTTTTCAGGGCTTCTGCCCACCACTGGCCAGTTGGCCGGCAGGGGAAACCCCACTTGCAAACAGTGATGGCTCTGTGTGACGTCCCTAACATGACAATGTCACCCAGAAGTGATGTCATAATATTGGGGATGTCGTGCAGCAACACTGTGGTTTGAGACTGGTTTTACCATAGAGTTGTTCCCTCAAACCAGAGAGTCACCATGTGACGTCCCTGACATGAAGACATCACTTTCGGGTGGTGTCATTGCATTGGGGATGACCCGGAATGCACCCCAACCCCCCCCCCCCGCATAACAAGGGGACCTGGCAACCCTACCTCAATGTCTTCCCTCTTCTGAGTGTAATTCTGTTTAAAACTGCATTGTAAACTAATGACATTAAGGACAGGCTAATTTAGTATTGGCTAAGGAACTGCAATGGAGCTGCGGTGGCTCAAGCGGTTAAGACGCTGAACTGCAGGCTGTGGAAGGTCAGTAGTTCAGCAGTTCGAGACCCGAGTGTGCCGCATGACGGAGTGAGCTCCCGTCTCTAGTTCCAGCTCCTGCCAACCTAGCAGTTCGAAAGCAAGAAATTGCAAGTAGATAAATAGGTACCGCTTCGGTGGGAAGGTAACAGCATTCCGTGCGCCTTGGTGTTTAGTCATGCCGGCCACATGACCACGGAAACGTCTTCGGACAGCGCTGGCTCTTCGGCTTGGAAACGGAGATGAGCACCGCAACCCTAGAGTTGGACTCGACTGGGTTTCGAGCAAGGGAACCTTTACCTTTTTTAAAGGAACTGCAGCTATTTTGTTGAGCGCATTTATATCTCATGTTGTTCCTTCATGGATCTTAAGATGGCATCTATAGGACGCTCAACAAGTCTCCCATTCAGGCACTGACCTGATTCACTTTGGATTAGCTTCAGAAAGGCCGCTGCATTATGTGTTTTCTGTGTGTCACGGGGGACTCTGGGCCACTCTCCCATTATCAGGTGAGAGAGGTGCTCAAAGGGAAGCAATGGAGGATGTATTCCTTTAAGCCCCCTTGTTGGTCAGGGGGTAGTCGTGGACCCTACACTCCAACAGTGAAAGGGTCAGTGGTGGGCACTGCTGGAGTATCAGGAGCTTGGCAGCTCCCCAACAATACCTATGCTGGACTAGGCCACTGTTCCATCTAACTCAAGAATGGTGTGATGGACCTCCTGTTACACTCCCCACTATGGGGCAGATTCTTCCTGCCAGAATTCTTAGTTCCCTTCAGGTACTGAGCTGGCCCCCAGCCGTGTGATAATATTTGTGGTTTTATCAATCTGAACGTCCCACCCTGTGACAGAATCTGATTTGGCTTTTTGCCCAGCCCAGGAACTCCTCAGGAGAAAACAGGACCCCCCTTTTTAGATCCCTTGGAATGGCCCAGGGAGACTGTGTGACAGTCAACAACAATGAAGATTTTATTCAACAGGCAGGGATGATATGGGTTAATCGGGAATTCGGAAGGCTGAGGGAAACATTGGTAAAACAATATATTTTCCAGTTGACAAACAAGATGGTGTTGTAACAGCTTAATTTTGCAGATTCTTGGTTTTATCAGCAAGAGATGGTTGATTGAGTACTTAAGTTTCAGTTACATGTTTCTGCATATCTTATATTCTAATTTCTAACAGAGGGCGCTGTGTGCGGATACTTATTTCCACTAACAGGAAGCTCACTCTGCCCCAACAGCTTTTCCTACATAGTGAGTATACCTCCTGTGTCTGCAGAAAAATCCAAGAAGTAAAAAAATCCCTTCAGGGATGGCTGAATCCTCCCAAATACCTTTTGAAATGGCCTCTGCAGGGATCTAGCTCCAGGCATCCACGGTGAGAGAGAAATTAGAACGTTCGGGGAGGGGGGGAGGGGGGGGAAGGGCCCTTTCCTGGCCTCTTTTGGCCTTTCAAGGAGGGAGGGAGGGAGCCGTGGGGCCAGGCCTCACAAGAGTTGCCAGTGCCAGGCTGGGGGATTTCTTGAGATTTTGTGGAGGGCTGGGTTTGGGAAGGGAGAGGCCTCAGCTGGGTATAATGCCACAGAGTCCACCCTCAAAAGCAGCCATTTCCTCCAGGGAGACAGATCTCTACTGTCTTGAGTTCAGTTGTAATTCTGGGGGGGGGGGTGTCCTCCAGGCCCCCCTTAGATGTTTGCATCGATTCCTCGCTCTGATGAGACTTCCCCTTCCCTTTTCCCTATGGGGGGGGGGCCTGGGTCCAGAAATATGTTTCTGCTTTTACCGATGACGATAATGCCTCCCTGCGTGCATTGCCAGATTATGTCCGTAGCCCAGAAGGTCTGATTTATTCTGGGGACAAACTGTATGTGCCTATTTCAATGAGGAGGGAAGTGATGGATTCTGCTCATGGTTCCAGACTGGCAGGACATTGGAGTTTTGTTAAATCACTGCAACTCATCCGCAGTCCCTACTCCATCGAGGCCTTGGGAAGTGGTGTCCATGGACTTTATTACTGATCTCCCTGTGAGCAAAGGGAACACTGTTATTTGGGTGGTTGTTGATTTATTTTCTAAGCAGGCTCATTTTGTGCCTTTTCCTTCCTTGCCTACAGCTCAGAAGTTGGCGAAATCGTTTATGTCTCACGTGGT
>NW_015170346.1:209393-217490 GCF_001447785.1 Gekko japonicus | reverse complement strand
GCTTCTCTTTGGGCGCGCCACCTTCGGAGTTAGGTGGGGGGGCGGGTTAGTCTGTGTAGTCTCCCCAATTGATTGACAAAGGAAGTTTGGGAAACACCAGAAAGAGAGAGAGAGAGAGAAGTGCTGGGAGGAAAAGGAAAGAGCACGTGCTGCTGCTGGAGCTCTACGATTGGTGGATTCTCGGTTCGCAGGGGCGGAGGAAGATGCGGATTGGCTGGGACGGATGTCTTAGAGTTAAGGACCGCCCTTTCAGGATGCGGGTCCAGGCAGAGGCTGAACTGTTGTCATATCAGCTTAGTTTTTGCAGCTTCTCTGTTGCTCCAGTGATTTCTCACCGTCACCACTGGGGGTAGAGGGAGGGAGAAGGATGGGCTCACCTCATGCCGCTTCTGCAGGCCGGGAGCTGTAGGAAATACTCCCCCCCGCGAGTATTGCGGGTCTCGCCTCTTGTAGTTTCCTATTAACTGCACAGGTTTTCTGGACAGGTCATTCTTTTTGGGTATCAAATTATTTCCCCTTTTCTGAAATCACAATATGTCTTCTTTCCCCTGCCTCAGTGCCAATTTCCTGTATAAGTGGACAGGACTTATATTTCTTTCGTGAAAATATAATCCTATTCCTTTTGGTCTGATTGGGAGCTTCCTTTTGACCTGATTGGGAGCTTCAGCCTACCAAAATCTCAAGCCCCAGTTTTTGGTATCTCTGTGAAAATTGACACTAGACTCTGAATTCTTAGATGGAATTCTTTCTTGGGTTATGGTGAGCACAGTTAAGGCCGTGAGTCTCTCCCTTTATTCAAAAGGTGAACCTGTCCGACAGACTTTTAGTCCGACTCTTCAGACATCCGCTCCTTTAGCTGGACTTTTACTTTACTGAACAATAGCTGCTGCTGTGCATCTCTTGCCTTCAAAACCGTACGGGTTCACCATGAGTTGTCTGTGAGTTTATAGCATTTTCCACCACCACCACTATGAATTGTAAATTGATTAGGGCCCTTCTCAGGGTAAACATGGCGGCGGTGGGCGAGTCGAGCAGTGCGAGCGGAGATTGGCCAGCGAAGCACAGTGGTGGGGCAACGGGGTAGGCCGGAGCCAATTAGGACGGAGGACGGCTGCAGAGCGCGCGCTGTTGGGCGCTGTTGGCCCACGCCCAGAAGGAGTCGCTGCGGCCGGAAAAAGAAGATCTGCGCCAAAGACGTCTTCGCCCGGATTGAAGAACTGCCGCAAAAAAGAAACAACAACTAAGACCCTGCCTTGGGTGCCTGATAGGTTGTTACTTCCCCCCTCATTGTGTGTGGCCCTAGTAAAAAGGTAATGTAATTAGTAGTTGTACAAATGTAAACCGCTCAAAGTCCTTAGGGGGTGAGCGGTCTATAAATTGAAAGTAATAAATAATAAATAAATAATAAGGACTGCTTTGACCAGATGGTCTTATGTTAAGCCCAGAACTGGCGGTAAGTCTCAGGCAGAAAGTCTTTCTCAGCTGTTCAAGATCCTTGCATTTGGGAGCCTTAGGATTAAAGGGGGGGGTGCTCTACTATAGAGCAATTCCACCTTGTATTATTTTATGGAGACAGATCAAGATGGGTAGCTGTGTTTGTCTGTAGCAGCAGAAAAGAGCAAGATCCAGTAGCACCTTAAAGACTAATAAAATTTGTGGCAGGGTAGGAGCTTTCCTGAGTCACTCACAAAATCTCATACCCTGTCTCAAATGTTGCTAGTCTTTGGCCACGGTCAGACGTGCCTTTAGTTCCGACTCAGCTGCGAATGCCTGATGGAACTACAGGGCATGATCAGACAGCAGCATCTGGAGAAGGTCCTGCAGTGGTCAGCACCCCATGCTGCCCTGCCATGGAAGCAGAGTTAAAAGACACAGGGGGAAGTCTGGTCCTAAAGTTACCACAAAGTTAAAAATACTTACACAGGACTATGAGCATGTTAAGAATTTGTTTCATTGAAGTGGGAAGAATGTTTTTTTTTAACTGCCCCCCAAAGGGGCAGGATTTTATTGCATTTTCCACATAACATACACAAACAATCATAACATATACCTACATATACATACATACTAACATACAAACAATACATGGAGGTTATCCTTAATTCTACCAATATTTATACTAATACCTATTCCGCCTTAATAACAATTTCTCATGAACTGTGTAAGCGACTTTTCTGTCTCTATCATCCTAACAGGTATATATTTCATTTAGTAAACTATTGGTCTGTCTCTTGCAAGCTTGCCTACATATGTTTGTCATACCAGTTATAAAACTATGACCAAGTATTCTCAAATGTCGAATCTGTTGCGCCTTTTATCAATAAAGTCAATTTGTCCAATTCCGCAGCCTCCAAGATTTTGTTTACAAGTTCTCGTTTTGTTGGTATCTCCAGTAATTTCCAATATTTTGCATAGAGAATTCTTGCAGCCGTAGTTAAAAAAACAATAAATAAAAAACAATTAAAAAACAATCAATCAAAACAAACAATGTTGAGAAGAATGTTGAGAAGTTCACGGATGTGTTGAGAAGTTCACAGATTAGTATTGTGTAAAGTATTTTTAACTTTGTGGTAACTTTGTGGCGGGCTTTATGGCGTTTTCATGCTATCTCTAGTGACAAAGATAAGATGGTTATTAGTTTATACAAGACGGGGACCCGCGATACTCGCGGGGGGGGAGAAGAGCTCCGTCTGGCGAAGGCGGCGGCGGAGAGGCCGGTCCTTCTCCCCCTTTGCCGGGCTCGATGGTGGCGAGGCTGGTCCTCCGCCCGCCCGGATCCAAGGAGGAGGCGGCGGCGAGGTCAGCTACAGAGCATTCCCTGCGCATACGCACGGAGCAGTCTTGCACTTTTGGGGGGATTTAAACATCCCCCCGAAATTTTTTTTCTACTTTTAGCATTTTTGTGCACACGTGGGGACTGGCCCACATGTGCACAAACCTCCCCCTCCCCCCCAAGTGCCCCCGGAGCGCTGATTTAGCGATCCGCACTCAGGGGGCAACTTGGCTATTAGATATATAGATTGTTTTTCCTCTCATTTCAGTGACGTGTAAACTAATGTTATTCATGCAGCACACTGAGATAAAGCAGTCATGTGAAATGGGAATATATGCAAATTCCGTCGTCTGTGCGTGTACATCTTGATTACCTGTTGAAGAAACACTACGCACTGCTAAACAGCAGTTTAAATATATATTTTCATAATACTACATCATGGCTGTTTTCTTCATTGTCTGCAGGCCTATGGTTGATGCAGCGGGTGTCCAATTATGTTGGCCTCCCCTGCTCTGCCTAGTATCATCTATGCTGTGCTGTTGTCTGCAGTTTTGCTCACTTACTCAGGACTGGCTTTTACTGTGCACTCGTACAGATGGTCTTCTCAGGAATTTTTATTAATTGTGTCGATCGCCATCTAGTTTTGTAGGATTATATCTGTAATTATGTTTTTAATGCCTTAAATGGTTATATAATAATAGAATCATAGAATGTTAGAGTTGGAAGGGACCTTGCAGGTCATCTAGTCCAATCCCCTGCACTCTGCAGGAGCATAACCGAAAGATAGCCCTACATACCTACAACATACCCGAAAGATGGTCGTCCAGCCTGCGCTTGAAATCATCCAGCAAAGGAGCATCTACCACCTCCCGAGGCAGACTGTTCCACTGCTCAACCACTCTTACAGTTAGGAAGTTTCTCCTGATATTTAGCCGGTAACAACTCCCTTGTAATTTCTACCCATTAGATCTAGTCTTGCAATCTGGAACAAGAGAGAACAGATCCACTCCATCTTCTACATGATAGCCCTTCAGATACTTGAAGACTGCAATCATGTCCCGTCTAAGCCTTCTCTTTCCCAGGCTAAACATACCCAGCTCTTTCAGCCTTTCCTCATAAGACTTGGATTCCAACCCTCTCACCATTCTGGTTGCCCTCTTCTGGACACGCTCGAGATTGTGGCATAATTACCATTGTCATCTGCCCTGAGCCCTGCTGTGCAGGGGGAGGATGGACAAGAAATAAACAAACACATATTACAACAATTCTCTATGGATTACCTTGATCAGTCCTTGCAACAACTCTGGAAGGTAAGTCAGTATTTTATTATCCTCTGTTGTACAGCAGTTGGGGGACTGGGACAGACAGTTGTGCTGAAGGCCACTTGGTGAGTTCACGGAAAAGATAAGATCTGAACTGGGGACTTTCTTATTCATAGCTTCTTAGCCATGGTTGGTTTTGGAGCCATAATGTTCAACCAGCTTTCATTAGCAAAGGCTTCTCTTTCCTCCTCCTTCTCCTGTGCATTAAGCTCTGAAAGGAGAGTCTATAGGGAGGGATGATTTCTCGTAAAAGAGCTCCCTGAGTGTTTCGGCCTTCATTTCGTTGAAAGAGCTCATGCCATTTCAAAGAAGAGGCAATGTTCTTTTAGCTCATCTAGTTTTAAGTCTCTTTGGAATGAAACGATAACCAAGTGCCTTTTATGACAACAGTTGTTTTCCTAGGTAGTCCGGAACTACTGGAATTATATACTGTAATATCAATACAGATAAGTAGCACACCTCTGGAGATGGGCTTTGAGGCAAGTGCTGAAGGCACTTCAGGGCCGGCACTTCTATTATCAGCCCCGGTGAGTTCCAGCCACTGTAGTGACATGTAATTAATAGCAATACGAACTTTAAAGAGGTAAGTAAACAGGCAGCCGTTCAATGGAGAACGAATGGGTGGGAGTAATAACTGGTTCCCAAGGGTTGGGGGTTGAAGTAGGCCTTTTGTGCTTGCTGATAAGAAGAAGGAATGCACTGGTTAAAGGCCCTTCTTCCTAGAGCTCTCCTAACACAGTTAAAAATCAAAGTCTCTCCCTTCAGTTTCGAGTTGCCAGCTCTGGGTTGGGAAATTGGGATTGAGAGATTTGGCGGGGTAGACCCCGGGGAGGGACCTCAGCAGGGTATAATGCCATGGAATCTAACTTCCAAAGCAGTCATCTTCTCCAGGGGAGCCAGTTTGGTGTAGTGGTTAAGTGTGCGGACTCTAATCTGGGAGAACCGGTTTGATTCCCCGCTCCTCCACTTGCAGCTGCTGGATGACCTTGGGTAAGCCATAGTTCTGATAAGAGCTGTTCTTGAAAAAGAGCAGTTTCTGTCAGAGCTCTCTCAGCCCCACCTACCTCACAGGGTGCCTGTTGTGGGGAGGGGAAGGGAAAGGAGTTTGTAAGCTGCTCTGAGACTCCCTTGGGTAGTGAAGGGTGGGGTATAAATCCAATCTCCTCCTCCTCCTCCTCCTCCTCCTCCTCCTCCTCCTCCTCCTGCTCTTCTTCTTCTTCTTCTTCTTCTTCTTCTTCGAGTTCCGTCGTAATAGCAGGAGATCTCCAGGTGTCGCTCTGCTTCAGCTAGGAGGCTGATGGATAAGGAACTGGGAACCAACTTCAGCCTCCTGCTCCAGCTTCAGTCTGGTAGAAGGACGCCAAGAAGTTCTTTCCTCCAACTTCTTATTTATTTATTTTATTTTATTATATATTTAATTGGTTAATTGTCCAATCCCTGCTAGTGCAAGGCTCTGAACAATGCACAACATTCCTAAAAACATATCAAGATAAAACAATTAAAATATTAACAACACATTTCAAACTGATCAGATGGCATGTACTAATCAGGGGTCATTTCCTGCGGGAGCACACAGGAGCGGAGCTCCGGCAGTAAGGAGCCCAGGGGGTGGGCACATGCAACAAGCAGCCCTCAGTCAGGCCACGAGGAGCAAGAAGCAGCCAGGTAAGTTGCAGAGCTAACCCCAGGCCCGCCTTCAGGTATAAGCTCTCCCTCCTATTCGAGGACAGATCTGCACGCCCCCCCCCCTGCACTAGCTAGCAATCCAAAACATTCCAGTGGAGCCTGAGCGGTGGGTGTGGCCTTCTGACACACTTCTGGTGATGTCAGGTGGTGTGGCATATGCAAATGAGTTATGCTAATGAGTTATGCTAATGAGCTCCTGCACCTCTTTTTCTATGAAATGACCCCTGGTACTAATTGATCCAGTTTCAGACTGCTGGCTGCTTCGCAGGCAGGGGAGAGGAGGGCAAGGCAGGTATAAGAAGTAGCAGGAGCAGAAAAGGGTGCCAACTAGGATGGAGACCGTCGCTGTCCTCAGCCAAAAGCCTGATGGAACATCTCTGCCTGCCAGGACCTGCGGAATTGCATAAGGTGCTGCAGGGCCCTGATGGTATTTGGCTCCGGTCGAGGACAGCCGGGTAGCTTTAGGGTTGGGGGCAGGGCCAAAGCCAGGATTTTGCAATTCGGGGAGCCTTTAAATAAGTCATGGGGCACTGATGTCACAAAATTAAAAAATAAAAAAAAAATAAATTTCTAAAAACTCACTTTTGCAGCGTTCGCAGTCTGCTTGCCTACGCGGGGAAGCAAGCTGCGCTTAGGGAAGGGGGGGCGAGAGGGAGTCCTCCAGGTGCCCAGAGAGTTGGGGGCCTGGGGGCGGCCTGGAAGTCAGGGGGCCTTGGCAGGAAGTTGGGGGGGGCAGACCCCCAAATGCCCCACTGTAGCTATGGGCCTGGCTGGGGACCACCAGGAAGTTGTTATCTGAGGAGCATCATGCTCTCCTGGGGACATAATGGATCCTTCTGTCCTCACAGGTGTTCTCCCAGCACTCACTGGCCTGTAGCTTGCTGAACGTCTCTCGTTCCACTTCCACTTCCCCTTCTGTCTCTTCTCCTTTCCATCAGTGTAGGGTTGCCAGCTCCAGGTTGGGAAATTCCTTGAGATTTTGGGGGTGGACTTCAGCAGGATATAATGCCCCAGAGTCCACCTTCCACAGCAGTCATTTCCTCCAGGGGAACTGGTCTTTGTCTCTTGGAGATCAGTCGAAATCGCAGAAGGTGTCCAGACACCATCTGCAGCTTAGCAATCCTATACCAGCATCAGGTTGTTGGGAGATGTAGTTCCCTCAGAAGACCCATTGCAATACATTGTCAGGGCCGCCTCTCTCTGAACGAGCTCTTATGCCAAGCAGGGCAACCGGACACGTTTGTTCCACCAGCACTGCTTCAGATAAGGATGCTTGTCCTGTTCATCAGTTGTGAACAGGGAGTCAGTTTTTCGACAGACGTTATCTGTTCATAGACCCATTCGTGGCAGTTTGGCAGTTGCTTCAGCTATTCCTTTCCAACAATACAGTACAACACAATCAGCTTCTCTTATTTTTTCCTCTCCTTCCTGCTCCACTTCTCTGCTTGGCAACCAATCGTTTAAATAGACAGTTAAATCATTGGCAAATGCTGTGTCATAAATAAATGCTGTGTTTAAAAAAAACAACAGTATTTTTTTCCCTGTTTGTCTAAGTAGCCCTTAGTGGCGTTAATGGCTGCCTCTCTGTTTGGATCAGCAGAATTTTTGCTGTGTGTTGCCACTACCCGACACAAATCTGTTGGGCAGGCCTTTAAGTGATTTGGTTTTGAATCAAGCAGACCCGGTGATTGTTCCACATCTGATTGACACAGTCAAACATGTCAGATTGGACTGCTCAACACACTCAATGCAAGTCTGCGGCATCAAGAGTTGCCAGCTCTGGGTTGGAAAAATAACTGAAGATTTTTTTTTGGGGGGGGTGGAGCCTGAAGAGGGTGGGGTTTGGGGAGGGGAGGGACTTCTATGGGGTGTAATGCCATAGAGCCCATCTTCCACAGTGGCCATTTCCTCCAGGTGAACTGATCTCTATCACCTGGAGATCAATTGGAATCCCAGGAGGAGATCTCCAGCCTCCACCTGTCAGGTTCCCAGTCAAATCACTCTCCACACTCACTTTGACAGTGAATTGCTTTATTGGAGACTAGGAAAAAGGCCCGTTGTGGAAATAAATACAACGGCCTCTAGAAAGAGGCTCTGGGCAGGTGCCCTGGCCTTGGACACTCAGTGTCAATTTGCTGTGGCAACCTCAGCAGGGTATAATGACACTGAGTCCACCATTTTCTCCAGAGGAACTGATCTCTGCTACCTAAAGAACCTCACCTGGAGATTGGCAATGATGGTTCCCCAGAAGGGAATAGTTGGTTTGGAGGGTGGAGTCTATGGCTTTGTACCTGTCCGAGGTCCCATGCCTCCTGA
>NW_015170346.1:154513-209329 GCF_001447785.1 Gekko japonicus | reverse complement strand
AGCCTCTCCTGTGCTCTGAAGCCCTGACTGCTACGTCACATTGGCTGTCATATGGGGGCCATCTGAGAAGGATATAAGGACACAGAGTCCACCATTTTCTCCAGGGGAACTGATCTCTGCCGTCTGGAAAGCAGTTGTAATTCTGAGGGATCTCCAGCCCTCACCTTGAGACTGGACACATTTTACCTCAGAACAGCAAAACTGTTTAGAATGTTAGAGGCAAAAGCCAATCAAGTCGCATATGCAAACGACCTCTGTGTTCTGAGGCAAAGACCAATGAGGCTGCATATGCAAATAATCTCTGTGTTCTGACTGACTATGGGGGGGAGAGCAACAGCAAAATGTTTAGAATGTTGGAGGCAGGACTCAGGCAAAGCAGCCAGTGGATAGGGAGACCCTCTGAATGACAGATCAGAGAGCGAACTGATTTTGGAGCGTTTGGAATGTTCTAGAGAAGTGCCACCCCCATTCGGCTTTTATTTATAAGGGAGATACGAGATGCTATGGGTTCAAACTCTTTGTTAGGACGAATTTGCAAAGGCAGGGGGAAGCAACATATAGATGAAACCCCAAAATTCCATTCACACCGACGTCAGTGTTTCTATAGCAACCCAGACAGATATACGTTTGCCCTATCTCACCTAGCCAGGCATAAGACTTCTCCAAGGACATTCTCATGAAAATGCTGTCTTGGGGCTCACTTCAGAAAGTTACCCTGCGATACTCCGTAATGTTCTAACAACACCCCCCCCCCCCCCAGGAATGCAAATGGCAAGAGAGTGCAGAGGTACAGCAATAAGGTGCAGGCAGGGCAAAGGCAGATGCTAACAAAGAATATGTTTGAATATGTTTAACAGAGACAGAAAAAGCCAATATGGATGCCAGAGCTTGACACCACCTGGGCGTTGGCAACCCCAGCAGCATCCCTAGATGGTGGCAGCAAGAACAGAATGTTCTTATGCACCCAGAAAATGGAATCTTCCTCCTCCAGAAAATTTCCAGAAAACAGCTTTAGGGGTGATTTTTAATCTCCCTCCTTGCACGGAGGAAAAGCACCAGTGTTAATGGAATAGACCTATGGGATCCAACCCCTCCGCCAAATAGGGAATATGTAAGTTGAAATAAATACCATATGGCATTCATGCTTAGTACAAATGGCTGCACAAAACAAACAGTGAAAAGTGGAGAACTGAAACATCAGACAAGATATAAATTAATACAACATAAAAAGAATCCGGGAATGGTTGTTCAGTCATGTTTGTTTCCTTACACTGTCTGGCACAGGAAGTACTTCATCAGGTTTCTCTGTCTCTGTCTGTCTGTTTCTCTGAAAGGTTTATTTATTTGCCTGCAGACCACGTTTGTTCACAAGGCAATTCTGAACTGTCATCTAACATCTAACACCAGATTCAGAGGTTTATACTCTGGGGGTTTTCTGTATTTAACTTCTGTATTTTTATTGCCTTTTAAAAATTGCATATTGATGTCATTTCATTGCTGAATCCTTCTGAGCTCATTGGAAGTGTTACAGAAATGGCTTAAAAATGGCTGGGACCTAGACCACCCAACTAAATTGGCTCACCTAGGGCTTTCCTTTGCTCACTTATGGTGCTCAGCCGATTGACAGGCAGAAACAGGGGAGGAACCGGGGGAGGGGGCATGTGACCATCCTGGGGAGAAAAATTAAAAAGCAAAATAATGCCTCCTACACTTATAAGAAGTTCTGACCTTACAGTTCCTGACAATCCTTAGAGCTAGCTGGAAGTGATAAGGGTAACTCTAGCAATTATCAGAAACTCTATGGTAATCTTACCATCGAGTTTCTGGCAATTGCTAGAGCTACTCTTGCCACTTCTGAGTAGCTGTTGGAATCACTGGGAATTGTGTAGTCAGAACTTCCTGTAAGTAGCAGAGGCCTTGTTTTTCTTTTTAAATTTTTCTCCCAGGAGAAACATTCCCACAAAACTCTCACCAGTTGCCTGGCATTGCCTGGCAACCCTTGATCACCCTTCTCAAAAGCTTCTGTTTCCTCCCAGTAAGATAGTGGAAGGTGGAACCCAGTATATCTGGACAGTAACAGAGACACCCTGATGAAGTGTAGGAAGCAGTGAGCAAGCAAAAGCACTTGGAACATTCCTGTATTCAGAGCAGTAATGCACAAGAGATCACTCCCAGGATAATGTCCAGGATGGTTCCTCCTCTTCCTCCTCATCCACCACCACCACCACCATGATGATGATGATGTTTGGAATCAGAATCTATGGCTACCCAATACCCCTTTTTCAACTCCCTGGGAGTATAATACATTTTATATTCTAATTTCCAACAGAGGGCCCCTGTGCGGATACCTATTTCCACTAACAGGAAGCTCACTCTGCCCCAACAGCTTTTCCTACATAGTCAGTAGACTATCTGTGTCTTCAGAAAAATCCAAAAAGTTAAAAAATCCCTCCAGGGACGGCTGAATTCCCCCCAATACCTTTTGAAATGGCCTCTGCAGGGATCTAACTCCAGGCATCCACGGTGAGAGAGAGATTAGAACGTTCGAGGGGGGGGCTTCTAACTGGCTCTGTGAGTCAAAGGGTGGGGGAAGGGCCCTTTCCAGGCCTCTTTTGGCCTTTCAGGGAGGAAGGGAGCCTTGGGGCCAGGCCTGACAAGGGCTGCCAGGGCCAGCCTGGGGAATCCCTAGAGGTTTTAAGGTTTGGGGAAGGGAGAGGCCTCAGCTGGGTATAATGCCACAGAGTCCACCTTCCAAAGCAGCCATTTTCTCCAGGGAGACAGATCTCTGCTGTCTTGAGTTCAGTTGTAATTCTGGGTGGGGGGGTCCTTCAGGCCCCACTTAGAGGTGGCAACCCAAGCCTGGCAGCAGTTTAGGGTCACCAGCCGCCCCCCCGGCCACCGACAGGGGATTCTGGATAAGGTTGCCAGGTCCAGGCTAGGAAACTCCTGGAGATTTGCGGGTGGAGCCTGGGGAGGACAGGGACCTCAGTGGGGTACAGTGTCACAGAGTCCATCCTTCAAAGCATCCATTTTCTCAATGGGAAGTTATCTCTGTAGTCTGGAGATGAGCAGGAATTACAGGGGATCCCCAGGTCCCACCTGGAGGCTGGCATCCCTAGGCAGCACCCTCTGGGTGACTTGATACCACCTGATTTGCATGACTCAAGTAGGCCCAGCTGCTTGCTACTGTTCATCAGCAGCCACCCTATGAAAGCCGGTGCGGTGCATCAGTTAGAGCTTCAGATTAGGGTCTGCGAGACCCAGGTTCAGATCCCCATCTTGCGGTGGAAGCTGACTGGGTTATTTTGGACCAGTCACATACATTCAGCCTAGCCAACATCACAGGGTTGTTGTGCAGATAAAAAGGAGGAGAGAATAATGTAAGCTGCTTGGGTCCCCACGGTGGAGAAAGACTGTAACTTTCCTAGGTAGAGGCTGTGGGGGAGGGGTGTGGAGATGGAAAGTTGCAGATAGAGAGACAGATAAAGGTAGGTTGGCTGTTGGGTGGGAAGGAAATTGTGTTGCCAATTCCAGGTTGGCAAATTCCTGGTAAGAGTGTGAGAGAGGTAGGGGGAGACAGGAGGAAGCAAAGGCGTGAGGAATAGGATAACCATCCCACAAGTTTCTTGCGGGTCTCCACTTGTATGTTCTAATTGTCATAGGTTAAAAAGATCATGAGAAGTTATCCCACAATTCTTAATTTTTTATTTCCTTTTTATAATATGGAGTCCAGAAGTGGCAGATGGACATTGTTAAGCCTTCTAAACGAACTTATATGTCATGGGAAATGAGATATCTCCCTGTGATGTCTGTGTTGTCTAAACCAAGTCCGAGAATCTGGGTCATGTGCACCATGGAGGGTTGCCAGGTACTATCATTGTGCTGGTGGGGGGATTTGGGGGGTGGTCTGGGAGGGGGCAATAATGTCCCCAATGCGATGATGTCACACGGAAGTGACATCATCACGTCAGCGACATCATGCGGCAACACTCTGCTTTTTGGACAAACTCTATGGTTAAAATTGGGCTCAGACCATAGAGTTTTGTCCAAAAAGCAGCGTGTCACTGCACGACGTTGCCAATGCAATGATGTCACTTTTGAGTGACATCATTATGTTGGTGACATTGCCGTGCGATGTTGCTTTTCAGGGGTGGGCTTTCCCAGCCATCCAGCTGGCTGGCGGTGGGCAGAAGCCCCCCAAATTGGGGGATCCCCCACCTGGACCAGGGGTTTGGGAACCCTAGGGCCTGTTGAGAGCTTTCCTGGCATCCACCAAGTATTTTTTAAAAGTAGATGGGGGCAGGTGGAGCTTTTGCCAAGACTTCTGATTGGCCATTGGAGTTTTGTTTTTTTAATAATGTTGCTCTGGCAGCAGCTGTCACCACAGCATGAGGATCTTCACTGTGCAATTGAAGGTAAGCTGCTGCAGCCATTTGGTGACTGGCTTTGCCTCCTGCGGCAGCCATTTTGTGGCAGCCACACTGTCTCAGAATCCTAAAGGTTCCCGCAGGCTCAAAAAGGTTGGGGACCCTTGCTCTAAACCCTCTCCTTCCATTTCTAAAGCTGGCTGTCAAAGGATTTTGTTCACGACATGGACATTTTTTTATCCTGCTTTCCCTCAAAGGAGTTTGGGGTGGTGTCCATAATTCTCCCTTCCATGACTTTAAAGGGAAGGGAAGGTCCCACCCGGTAGCGAGAAGGAGAAGCCAAAAGTGCTCCCCCCCCACATCAGTAGATGAAATAAAAGGTCTCAGAGCTCCTCTTTGCTCACTGTACTCTTCTTTCTAACTTTTAATATGACATCCTGGGTGAAGAGTCAATCCCTTCAGCTCTCAGGAGGTGGCACCAGGACAATAGAACGGAATTCATATTAACAAGGTATCAGCCCTTTTCAAGGGAGATAAAAAGATCCTGACGACAGTGTGTGAAACCTACCAAAGATTAAATTAATATACTGAAAGCACCTTTAAAATGGAGCGTTTTATTGAGGTAAAATTGACAGTGCCGTGCTTTTTGCTTTGCTTTTTTTTTTTTTTGGCTTTTCCTCATGACTTAACTCAGATGATTAAACCCCCGATTGAAAAAGGAGGGGTGAATAGTGGGGGGGGGGGAGAGAAGAAGAAGAACCAGCCATTTACATTCACTGAAGTGGATACTCTGAGGAAGTAAAAGATCCGACAGATTTATTCCTGTGTATCCTTCTGTGACAAGCCAGCCGGCTAGCCGAAACGGTAGCTGGGCCTGAAGAGAGAGGGGAGGCTTGAAAGTGGCAATAAAATTTCCTGCTCCAATGGAAAGCTGAGCTGACACTCATTAGTCCTTGCGACCAAAAGAAAGTTCCGGGAACTTTAGTGTATCAACCCGTAGCAGGCCGGCCGCTGGAGAGCGTGCTCAATTATTTAAGGGCAGTATGTTTCTGCCACACTTGTGGTGAATTCCTAATGAAGTGTGCCACAGAGGAAAGCCGTACCCTGGTGACCTAAAGGTGGGAAGGCAAGGAAAGGGGCGGGTCATTAAATTGAAATGCAGGCTGCTGAGTTTAGAACTTGCAGAGCAGGGCGAAAAGAAACCTCCGCTGCAGCAAAAACACATCTAAAGTCTTGATAAATTTCCCTTGCCAGGCATGCCTCCAGGAAGAGAGATGCGGCAGCATTCCTTATGTTAACGCACAGTTGCTTGGACTTAATTGGGACCCAAGTAAATTGCACGGCTGGGGATTCTACCCCATTTTACCAGTCTTCTTTCTAGAAAACCAGGGGATTTTCGTTTTCTAAAATGCAGAACGGAAGAGAAAGGTGAGATGCTGGCAGGGCCGGGTGGGGGGGGGGGATGTTCCAGGTGTTTGGTGACATGCTCACTGTTTTCCTGTGTGGTGAGAAGTTCCCAGGGTAGTGCTACCGGGCTGAGTTTCAGGGCACTGAAGGCTTGTATGTCGGGGGAATCCTTTGTCATATTTGCTTTTTACAAATATACAAACAGAGCACAGTGGAGACAAATACATGCTGACAGACAGATCAGACTGGGTTGGATTTCCAATTTTTGTAAGCACCGCTGTTCCTTCTCCACATGGCCATGTATTATTTATTTATTACATTCAACATCCCACTTGTTTTCCTGCTATCGTGGACGATCAGAGGCACATACCAGGTCCTAGCTAATTTGAGACAGAAAATGGAACACATGAACACATAGGGTGGCCAATTCTGGCTGGGGAAAGACCAGGAGAGACTGAGGGTGGAGCCTGGGGAGGGCAGGGTTTGAGGAGGGGAGTGGCCTCAGCATGGTTTAGTGCTATAAAGTCCACCCTCTAAAGCAGCCATTTTCTCTAGGGTAACTGATCTCCGTCATCTGGAAATCAATTGTAACAGCAGGAGACCTCTAGGCCCCACCTGGAGCTTGGTAGTCCTGTGAACACATGAAGCTGCCCTATTCCCCAGGTGTCATTTACTGCAGGAAATGACCCCTGTGTTTAGCTACATTTTGCTATCTCCCTTAGTTTGGCCTCTTCCCAAACATCAAAAAGACCAAGTTCACGACCCCCAAGAAGAACAGAAACATCAAAATAACAGTTGACAATGAAGAGATCGAATGTGTGGAAGAATTCACTTTCTTAGGATAACAGATCAACCAAAATGTCGAATGCAGTCCAGAAATAAAACATCGAATCACGCTGGGCCGCATAGCAATGATGAGCATGAATCGACTATGGAAGAGCAAGGACATCAGCCTAGCAACCAAAGGCAGATTAGTCTGTGCTACTGTGTTCCCCATAGCAACCTATGGCTGTGAAAGTTGGACCATGAAGAAGCAAGACAGGAGGAAAATCGACTCATTTGAGCTGTGGTGCTGGAGAAGGCTCCTGTGCATTCTTTGGACAGCAAACAGTGACAAACAAGCAAGTACTGGAGCGCATAAAAACAGACATGCCATTTGAAGGAAAAATCACAAAACTGCGGCTGACTTGTTTCGGCCCTGTCATGTGGAAGAACTCACTAGAAAAAACAATGATGCTTGGACTGGTTAGCGGCAAAGGGAACATGGGCCACCAAAGAACACGGTGGCTGGACACCATAAAAGTCAGCACCAGCCTGAACATGGAACGACTCAAAGAAACAGTACAAGATTGGAAAATGTGGAGAGAGCTGGCCCTTAGAATCGCCAAGAGGTGAACATGACTGAATGGTTAACAACACCCCCATTTATCACATTCCGATTGAGAGGTGTCACTTTCTCCAACCTTGCCATCTCAACTATCGGGAGATCATTGCCTGTCATAACCTCCCACTGATGAAACATCCACTGATTCTCCGAGGCTGTTATTTACAGAACTGCCTTGGTACCATACCGATAGGGTTGCCAATTTGAGATTGCGAAATGCCTTGAGATTTGGGGGTGAAGCCTGGGGGATGTGGGGTTTGGGGAGGGAGGGACCTCAAGTGAGGTAAAATGCCATGAAGTCTACCCTCCAAAGCAGCCATTTTCTCCAGGGGGCTGACTAGTGACCTTGAAATTTTGGCTGACTACTACCATAAATGTTGGTTTATCCCGGGTCCAGGAAAAACAGAATGTTCATGTTTCCATCTCACTAACAATCTTGCCAACCAAGAACTGAATGTCTACTTTAATAGCACCTGACTTACACACAACCATACACCTAAGTACCTTGGCATTACCCTCAACAGGACCTTGAGCTACAAACACTATCTTACCAATGTAGCAGTGAAAATACGCACACAGAACCACATTCTCCAAAAATGATGTGGTACAAGTTGGGGTGTGTCTGCTACCAGTGTTCCCTCTAAACTGAGTTAGTTTGAGCTAGCTCAAAGCTTTTTAGCCTCCGGCTCACACATTTTTGCCTTAGCTCAGGAAGGATGGCTCCAGAGCACACTAATTTATGCAGGAGCCAAATCGCTCGCTCACAACATGAATGCCAGTAGCTCACAAAGTAGAATTTTTGCTCACAGGACTCCACAGCTTAGAGGGAACCTTGTGACTGCTACTACACTTAGAAGCTCAGCTTTGGGGTTGGGGTATAGTACTGTGGAATATGGCGCTTCAGTGTGGTTCAACAGTCCCCATGTCTACAAACTTGATGCCCAACTCAATACAACAATGAGAACCATCAGCAGATGTATTAAACCCACTCCAACCTATTGGCTACCCACGTTGTACCACATCACTCCCCCACATCGCCAAAGACAAGATGCTTTTCTTTGCAAAAATAGAAAAATAATTAGAAACAGCGAGTTTGGAGATCAGTTGTAATTCCAGGAGATCTTCAGGAGGTTGGCCGCCCTACCCACAAATATGCCTGAGGTCAGCTACAGAGGCCCTGCTGAAGAAGTGAGACGGGCAGCCGGTAAGGGCGGAGCAGTGGCAGTTATGGAGTTCTTGTCCCATGTTGGTTTGCCTGACGCCGAACTGCCAGCTCAAGACATTTCTTTTCTCTCAGGCTTTTTGTTGAGTTCTTCTTTGGATGAACTGCTGTTTCTCCTTCATGCTTAGACGTTGCTGCTGGGTTTCAAATTAGATATTTTAATGATGTGTTTTACTGTGGATTGTTCCGCATTTTTAAACGAATCCTATTTTTATCTGGTTCACTGTTGTTTCTCCTCAGCTATTTTATCGTCACTGGGATTTTAGCAATGGCTGAAGACCGCCTGGAAAACGGCAGGCAGAAAGGGAGGGTATAACTGTTTTCTGTAGTCACCTACGTGCTGGAAGGATGGTCTCTTCCCATGTAAGCCCATGTGACAACTCTGGACATCATGCCCCCCGGATTTTCTGTGGTTGCTCCTGTCCTATGGCAAGGCCTTCCAAATACTGTGAGAAAATCCACTACCCTCCTGAGGTTGAGGAAGCACCATAAGTAAGGTTGCCAACTTCCAGATGGTACCTGGAGATCTCCTGCTATTACAATTGATCTCCAAGCAACAGAGATCAGTTCCTCTGGAGAAAATGGCTGCTTTGGAAGGTGGACTCTATGGCCTTATGCCCTGCTGAGGTCTCTCCCCTCCCAGATACGCGACTGAGTCTCCACCCCCCAAATCTCCAGGTATTTCCCAACCCAGAGCTGGCAGCCCTGTCCATAAGTCTGAGTTGTATAGGAAAGCCAGTTTGGCGTAGTGGTTAAGAGCGGTGGACTCTAGTGTGGGAGAACCGGGTTTGGTTCCCCACTCCTCCACATGCAGCTTCTGGGTGACCTTGGGTCAGTCACAGTTCTCTCAGAGCTGTTCTCTCCAGAGCAGTTCTCGAAAGAGCGCTCTCAGCCCCACCTGCCTCACAGGGTGTCTGTTGTGGGGAGAGGAAGGGTAGGAGATTGCAAGCTGCTCTGAGACGCCGAGTGAAGGACGGGGTATAAAGCCAATCTCCTCCTCCTGCTCCTTCTACTCCTTCGATAAAGAATTCTTGGTTGAAGTGGTTTGACCCGCAAATACAGGAATGGAAGCAGGGATCTGCTTTGTCTTACTGCTATGTTGTGATTTTAGAGGATTGTGGGTGGTGGAAAGTGACGTCCAGTCACAGCTGACTTACGGCAACCCTGAGAGGTTTTTGAGGCAAGAGATGTTTCAGAGGTGGTTTGCCATTGCCTGCTCCAGTGTCAGGACCCTGGTATTCTCTGGAGGTGTCCTATCCAAATACTAGCCAGGGCCGGCTCTGCTTAGCTTCCAAGATCTGACAAGCTTGGGCTAACCTGGACTATCCAGGTCAGGGTAGAGGATTGTCTGTGGTGTTTGTATTTGCAAGCCACTTGGAGTCCTGAAGCACAGAAGGAAATTGGGATTAAAATGTTTTCAATAAGAAGAAACCTAAGATATAATATGTAATGATATGGTGATACATAATCATAGCTGGCCATTGGCCAATGGTCAGATGGATGACCTATCTGCTATTTAAAGAAACCAAAGCAATATCCAGGGCTCTTTTTGTAGAAAAAGCCCAGCAGGAACTCATTAGCATAATAGGCCACACCCAACAGCAGGAACTCATTAGCATATTGGGCCACACCCCTGACAGCACAGCTCATTAGCCCATTAGGCCGCACCCCCATGTTACCAGAAGTGTGGTCATCCAGCCACACCCACCTTTTGCTTGTTATTCTGTTTACCTTGTTTGTTGTCAAAACCCAGGGCTTTTTTTGTAGAAGGAACTCCTTTGCATGTTAGGCCACACACCCCTAATGTAGCCAATCCTAATGAGTTCCTGCTGTTGGGTGTGGCTTATTATGCTAATGAGTTCCTGCTGGGCCTGGCCAACTTGGGAGCCAGCTGGAACTGCCCAAAAATAGCCCTGGGTGTAGCAGTTAACATGGTGGCCTAGGCTATGGGAGACCCGGGTTTGAATCCTGATCCATTATGGAAGCTTGCTGGGTGTCCTTGGGCCAGTCCCACACTCTCAGCCTAACCTACCTCACAGGGTTGTTGTGAGGTTAAAATGGAGGAGGGGGAGCGATGTAAGTCACTTTGGGAAGAAAGGGTTAGGGTATCAATGAAGAGAATCAATAAATAAATTTATAGAATTGGGGGGTATGGGTGTATGAGGAACTAGTTGTGTTTGTATATCTATGGCTGCGATCATATGCACCATTAGACCTGACATAGGCATGAATGCCGGGCAGATCAGACAACAGCTTCTGGGAAGCGCCCCGCAGCCGTCAGCAACCTGGTCTGCTCCACCACAGAAGCGGCGTTAAAAGACACCGGGGGAATTCCGGTAGTAAACAGGTTGCGATGGGCCACAGACAGACTTTCCTGTGTCTGATTGCTCCAGTGCACTCTGATTTATTTATTTTATTTATTTATCCTTCAGCTTGATATACCGCCCTAACCCCCGTAGGGGTCTCTGGGCGGTTTACAGTTCTTGGGTGCTAATCACCTATATCGACCCTAACTACGGCCACACATTGGTACAGGGGGGGGGGAGACCATCCCGAATCCGTACCATTATTCCCCCCCCCCTTTCGCAGTATGCTCATCATCGCAGACTCCATAGGGAGTCCTCTGTGCGGAGGTGCGATTCATCGTTAGCTAGTTTAAGCACATGGGGGGAAAACGGCAGAACCCCCCCCCCGACTCACCCACAGTTGCTTCTGATCACACACTGACGGACTGCGCCCACAGCTTCGAAGGGAGGTGGGATCATGCAACTGTGCGTCAAATTCCTCCGGAGGAAATAGCCTTGCTCTCCCCCCCCCCTTTTATCTGGCTTGTGTGACCGCACCCTCTATGTGTTAACGTATTGTTATATATTTTACATATGCATCTGAAATGCAGATTTAATGTTTTAATACCTTTATGTTCACCGCCTTGGTGTGTGGACCCTGTTTGAGTGGAAAGGCAGCACTGAAATATTTCAAACAGATAAATAAACAACACGGCTACTCCTCAAGAATAGTGGCAAGGAAATAAGGTTGCTAGGTCCCCCCGGCCACCAGTGGTGGATGGGGGCAGGGTTGCAAGAACCTGGTTGGTAAACTTCTGGAGATTTGGGGATGGAGTCTGGGGAGGACAGGAACTTCAGTTGGGTACAATCAGGGGTAATTTCATAGAAAAAGAGGTGCAGGAGCTCATTAGCATAACTTATTAGCATAACTTATTTGCATATTCCATGCCCCCCCTGACATTACCAGACGTGTGTCAGAAGGCAACACCCACCACTCAGGCTCCACTGGACTGTTTTGGATTGCTATTTATTTATTTATTTATTTATTTATTTCTTCGACTTGCTACCCCGCTCTAACCCCCGAAGGGGTCTCTGAGCGGCTACAGTTATTCATTATCCCTAACCTATGGCCACAATTCTTAGGGGTGGGGACATCCCTACCGGCACCCAGTGGAGGGGGGTTTCTTTTTTCTCGGGTCGGCTCCGTCGTCTTCAGCTGTGGCTTCTGGCTCCTTTTTTCTGGCGATCTTTTCAGCTATGGGGGGGAGGGGAACGCACAGATCTGCCCTCACAGAGGAGGGAGAGCTTGTACCGGGGAGGGGGCTCTGCAACTTACCTGGTTGCTTCTTGCTCCTCGTGGCCCAACTGAGGGCTGCTGGGAGCAGGGGGCGGGGCTTGTTGCATGTGCCCGCCTCCTGGGCTCCTTACTGCCAGAGCTCCGCTCCTGTGCGCTCCCACAGGAAATGGCCCCTGGGTACAATACCATAGAGTCCACACTCCAAAACATCAATTTTCTCTAGGGGAACTGATCTTTGTAGTCTGGAGATGATTTGTAATTCTGGGGGATCTCCAGGTCCCACCAGGAGGCTGGCATCCCTGCACTGAAAGCTATATCTCAAAGTTATGAGCTGTAAATAGAAGTGGTGGAAAGACTCGCACCACCTAAACACATAAAACTAAAACACTTTTTGAACTCAGTTCATTGTTGCATGCCTCCCTGATCCTGCACATTGCCAAAAACATGGATTAGACTCTATGCTACATCCATAAACATACACTACAGGAACGGAGGAGATAATCTTGTAACTTCCTTTCAATCACCCTAGATGTTAGGATAACATGACGTTACAGGGAGCTAATCCGTATTATGCGACCCTGCAAATGGGCACATCATTATATCTGCACCTCTGCTGGCCGAACCCCAAGGATCATGATCAAAGTGATCATTTCAAAAAAAAGGTCACATTTCCAAATATTTTTACAGCAACCGTTTCGGACAATGTTTGCTGTGGGGTGGCGGAAGAAACCCATGCTGAAAAAGCCAAATGCATTCCCTCGAACAGCTATTTATGCTAATGGCAAGACAGGCTTATGAATTAACTCCCTGCAATGGTAAACAAGATTAGAGTTAAGTGCTTTTTTGGGGGCCGTGCAAGAAACAGTCAAAGGCTAATTGCACAGGAAAGAAAGAAGAAAGTCCATAAATTAGAAAGCCTGAGTCTTGAAAATGGGGAGGTCAGTGAGCAAAATAGTCAGGTGAAGTCGGGAGAGACAGGGGAAGAAATAATGGCTCCAAAAACAAAACAGAAAAAGAGACAGTGGGCGTATGAGGTGATTGAAAGAGGGGAATAGAGCAGTGATTAAGCACCCGGCAGAGGTTCTTTCAAGGATAAAGAGGACAATACAGCATAAATGGTAACGCTGAGCAAGGTAAAAGAATCTTTCTATAAGAGGGATGGCAAAAGACAAGGAACTGAACGCAGGGCCTTGACAATTCTTTTAAAGACTTTAAACGTCATTGTTATAAACAAAACAAAACAGAAGCTTAATTTTTTTTCCATGTCAAGAATGCAGACTAAAAGTGTTTAGAAGGCAATGGAAAAGGAGCAGAAGGAAGATAGTAAAGGTAAAGGTTCCCTTGCTCGAAAGCCAGTCGAATCCGACTCTAGGGTTGCGGTTCTCATCTCCGTTTCAAAGCCGAAGAGCCAGCGCTGTCCGAAGATGTTTCCGTGGTCATGTGGCCAGCATGAGTAAACACCAAGGCGCACGGAACGCTGTTACCTTCCCACCGAAGTGGTACCTATTTATCTACTTGCAATTTCTTGCTTTTGAACTGCTAGGTTGGCAGGAGCTGGAACTAGAGACGGGAGCTCACTCTGTCATGCGGCACACTCGGGTCTCGAACTGCTGAACTACTGACCTTCCACAGCCTGCAGTTCAGCATCTTAACCACTTGAGCCACCGCAGCTCCATAGAAGGAAGATATTTTCCATCTAAAACCAAAAGAATGATACAACTTGGAATGGTGACGAATTTCCCCTTGTCCAAAATTGTTAAATATGAATGCCGATGAGAACAAATATGGGGGACGTGGTGATCATTTATGGGAGGGGAGGGAGTCCCTTTGCCTTCTTCGCGTCCTCGGGCTGCACATTCTCATAGACATATGCTCTCGCATCAGGTTGCCAACTCCAGGTTCAGAAACACCTGGAGATTTGGGATGGAGCCTGGGATGGTGGGGTTTAGGGAGGGGAGGGGCCGTGGGAGGGCGTGGCGCCAGGCAGTTCACCTTCCAAAGCAGACATCTTTTCCAGGAGAAGTGGAATAAATGTTTTAAATAAACACACACACACACACACACACACACATATATAGTATGGAGTCTGGAGATCAGTTGTAATTCTGGGCAGGGGTCATTTCCTGCAGGAGCGCACAGGAGTGGAGCTCCGGCAGTAAAGAGTCCAGGGGGCGGGCACATGCAACAAGCCCCACCCCCTGCTCCCAGCAGCCCTCAGTCAGAGCAAGAAGCAGCCAGGTAAGTTGCAGAGCCCCCCAGCTCCCCGGTCCAAAACAGTCCAGTGGCACCTTTAAGACCAAGTTTTATTCAGGTACAAGCTCTCCCTCCTCTGTGAGGGCAGATCTGCCCGTCCCCCTCCCCCAGTAGCTAGCAATCCAAAACAGTCCAGTGGAGCCTGAGCGGTGAGTGTTGCCTTCTGACACACTTCCGGTGATGTCAGGGGGTGTGGCCTATGCAAATTAGTTATGCTAATGAGGTATGCTAATAAGCCCCTGCACCTCTTTTTCTACGAAATGACCCCTGATTCCAGGAGATCTCCAGCCATCACGTGGAGGTTGGCAACCCTGCTCACATTATATGTATGTGTGCCTCAGGTCCATACACATACCCTATATTATATACACCTAGTTGGTAGAAGGAATAGAGTCAATGGAAGGAAACACTCCACTTTCTGCTTAGTTCCAACCTCCACTCTGTTCTAAGCTCACATGGGGGTCTTAGGCCAGGGCTGACTCAAGCTCTTGAGCTCCCTGGCAAGATCCAAGGCAGCCTGTCGAGGAAGCATCTCTGCAATCCAGTGTAGACCCCCATGAGGCAGCAGCTCCAGTGCAGGAGGTGGCCACTGGTACGAGCTACCCCTTTCTCATGTCACCTTCCCTCTGCTGGTTTGGCACCCCCTGAGCAACAGCTTGGGTGACGAACTGGTCCTGCCTTAGCAAGCCATTGTGCCTCAAGTTTTGCCTTCCCCCACCTGTAGCATGTCTCTCTCTGTGTGTGTTCTACAGGCCTATCTTTTTTGTTGTTGTTCAGTCGCACAGTCGAGTCCGACTCTTTGCGACCCCCATGGACCAGATCACGCCAGGCCTTCCTGTCTTCCGCCGTCCTCTGACGTTTGCTCAATTTCATGTTCCTTGCATCTATGAGACTGTCTAACCATCTCATCCTATCTTACAAGACAGTTATAAGGCTTATGACAAAATCACATGAAGGGCTTTGGATTATTATCATGGCTATTGAGCTGGGTCAGGAGCAATGCTCCCTCTAAGCTGTGGAGTCTTGTGAGCGAAAATTCCAGAGGTCTTTGGGGGGGGGGGAACGCGGGGGGAACTCAGTTCCCCCGGGTGAGGTGCAGGGGGGCGGGGCACATGATGAAGCCCCGCCCCCTGCTTCCGGCTGCCCCGCTTCCAGCCCTCATTCAGCCAGGAGGAGGCAGGAGAAGAGGGAGGGTAAGTTGCTTCCTCCCTGCCTCTCCCCACCCCTGCCTGCCTGGGGCCAGGGAGGGCCTTCGCGGGGCTTCCTTGCACTCCCGCCGGCCTTGCAGGTCCACTGCCGGGCCCCTGATGTCAGGGGGGGTGGCATATGCTAATGAGTTATGCTAATGAGTTCCCCTAACTCTTTTTCTACAAAATGACCCCTGGAAAATTCTACTTTGTGAGCTACTGGCATTAAAGTTGTGAGCAAATGATTGGGCTACTGAACATAAGAACATGAGAGAGAAGCCAGTGTTGGATCAGGCCAATGGCCCTTCCAGTCCAACACTCTGTCACACAGTAGCCAAAAATACCAGGTGCCATCAGGAGGTCCAGCAGTGGGGCCAGGGCACTAGAAGCCCTCCCACTGTTCCCCCCTCCCAAACACCAAGAATACAGAGCATCCCTTGCCCCAGACTGAGAGTTCCTAGCTATACCTTGTGGCTAATAGCCACTGATGGACCTCTGCTCCATATCTTTCTCCAGTTCCCTCTTGAATTGTCCATGCTTGTAGCTGCTGTCACCTCCTGAGGCAGTGAATTCCTTGTGTTAATCACTCTTTTGATGAAGTACTTCCTTTTATCCGTTCTAAACCGACTGTTCAGCAATTTCATTGAGTGCCCACGAGGAACGGAGAAAAGTACTTCTTTCTCTACCTGCTCTATCCCATGCATAATCTTATAAACCTCAATCATGTCACCCCTCAGCCATTCTCCAAGCTAAAGAGCCCCAAGTGTTTTAACCTTTCTTCACAGGGAAAGTGTTCCAACCATTTTATCATTCTATTTGCCCTTTTCTGCACTTTTTCCAATGCTATAATATACTTTCTGAGATGTGGTGACCAGAACTGTACACAGTATTCCAAATGAGGTCGCACCATTGAATTATACTGGGGCGTTATGATACTGGCTGATTTGTTTTCAGTTCCCTTCCTAATAATCCCGAGCATAGCGTTGGCCTTTTTTATTGCAGTCGCACAGTGTCTCGACATTTTCAGTGAGTTATCTACTACGACTCCAAGATCTCTCTCTTGGTCAGTCTCCGCCAGTTTGGACCCCATCAATGTGTATTTATAGTTATGATTTCTGGCTCCAGTGTGCATCACTTTGCACTTGGCCACGTTGAACCCCATTTGCCGCGTTGACGGCCACTCGCCCATCCTCAACAGATCCCTTTGGAGTGCCTGGGAAAGAGAGGCTTTCCCTCCTGACCAGTGTTCCCTCTAAGCTGAGTTAGTGTGAGCTAGCTCACAGTTTTTTGGCCTCCGGCTCACACATCTTTGTCTTAGCTCAGGAAGGAGGACTCCAGAGCTAACTCATTTGTGTGGCAGCCAAATCGCTGGCTCACAGCTTTAATGGCAGTAGCTCGCAAAGTAGAATTTTTGCTCACAGGACTCCACAGCTTAGAGGGAGCATTGCTCCCCGGCCCAGGCGAAATGGGCGAACAGGCAGGCCAAGGGAGGAGCCGCAGTCGGATTCCATAGAGCTTCCCAGTCTGGTCTGTGGGCTGTGGCAACTCCACGATGATGCCGGCCCCTGCTGCCAGCGTTGAGGAAGAGACCAGTCCCCGAGGTCAAGGTTCTGGGCAGGGTCGGCACCAGCATATCCTGAGGATGTGGGGCATCTGTCAGGGCCCGAGGGTTCTGGTGGGGCCCAGTACCAAGGCCCTCCCATCTGCGTTCCCTATGCCGGCCCTCTCACTGACTAGGGTTGCCAGCCTCCAGGTGGGGCCTGGAGATCTCCCGCTTTTACAACTGATCTCCAGCTGACGGAGATCAACTCCCCTGGAGAAAACGGCTGCTTTGAAGGGTGGACTCTATAGATGGACTCACCTCCCCGAACCTTGCCCTCTCCTGGATCTACCCCCAAAGTCTCCAGGTATTTTCCAACCCAGGACTGGCAAACCCCGTCGCTGTCTTGCCAGCCTTCCCACCTCCCAGGGTTCCAGCCGCACACCCTTCACAGTGCCGCTGGGGGGGAAGGCGTGTGTGTGGCTGGAAGCCTGGCTGGGGGGGAGAACTTGTGAATGACCTAATGGTTGGGCTGCCAACTGTTGGAGAAGCAACAGCCTGCTAAGAGTCTAGTTCAGGGGTGGCCAAACTTGCTTAACGTAAGAGCCATATGAAATAAACATCAGGTGTTTGAAAGCCGCAAGACCTGAACAAATATTACACACATGTTTTCAATGGGGAAAATATGCAGATTCGCTTTTTATTATCGTTAAATGAGACTGCCAAAATAAAAACAAAATGGGTAAAAGCAGGTATTGATAATGATATTTATTTGTCCAATGATATTTCTTTGTTTGCCACTAATATTTGTCTAAGAGAGAAAGAGAGAGAGAGAGAGAGGTGGAAAGAAAGAATGAAAGAGGTGGAAAGAAAGAGAGAGAGAGAAAGACAGAGAGACCAAAAAAGCAAATAGATGGGGGAGGGGAGGAACGAAGGAAGGAAGGGAGAGTGAAAGAAAGAAAGTGGAAAGAAAACAAATATATGGGAGGGGAGGGAGGTGGAGGTGGAAAGACAGCTAGTTTAAATGTGTCTTCCAAGCCCCCACGCCCCCATGCCAGCTGGCTTGGCTCGGAGAAGGGATTTAAAGAGACAAATGCCTTCTCCAAGCTGGCTGGCAGGGGGGCTTTGAGGACACATTTAAAGTTAAAGTTGCTTTCCTTCTCTGCTCCCCCCCCACCTCAAGCCTACCCAGGGAAGAGAATGCTGGCTGGGGGAGGGAAGACCTATTGAGAGGCATGTATCCCCTTTGCTTCCCCAACCACTCTGCTGAGAGCCGTACAATATGTGTGAAAGAGCCTCATGTGGCACCTGAGACGCAGTTTGGCCACCCCTGGTCTAGTTACTGTCAATACTGCTGAAAGAGCAGTTCAGTCCACTTGTACCCTAGGGGGAGCTGTGGAGCATTCTCTAGTGTCTGGGGTTTTTCCAATGTTTTTCTCTTGCAGTTCAGCCGGCCTCGTGTTGTTTCTCTTTCCGTGCTGCGTGTGTGAGGCTGTGTTAGTGCCTGTCCTCTGAAGGCTTCCCTGCTCTATGAATGGCCTGCTGTCAGTGATGGTCGTTTAGCAAAATCCCGTTGCGGTACATTCATTGAAAGCAAACGCCAAAGCGCGGATTGGATTATTTCCTGTACTGCCAACACCAACCTCTAGGTGGCACCTGGAGATCTCTCACGATTACAGTTGATGTCCAGATAGCCAAGATCAGTTCCCCTGAGGAACATGGCCGCTTTGGAGGGTGGACTCTGTGGTATTGTATCCTGCTGAGGCTCTTCCCCTCCCCTGACCCCACCTTCCCCAGGTTGCACCCCCAAAATCTCCAGGAATTTCCAACCCAGTGCTGGCAACCCTACCTCTTGGGGAGGAGGAATGAACAGGCAGAGAGAGAGGGACATGTGATTGCGTGGTCAGGAAGACGGCACATGGAGGGAGCATGGTGGCAGGCAGGGGGCAGATGCTCTCTGTCTATGTCCTTGGGCAATCTCTGTCCAGGGCCCACTGGAAACTGGAACTGGTTCTGGCTCTGGGTTCCTCTTTGGAATGAAGTAGGGGAGAAAAAACCCCCACGGGTTTACTAAAGGAATGCCCCACTTCTCCACATGCAACCAACTGGGTGACCTTGGGTCAGTCACAGTTCTCTCAGAGCTGTTCTCGCACGGGCAGTCCTCCCAGAGCATTCTCAGTCCCACCAACTTCACAAGGTGTTTGTTATGGGGAGAGGAAGGGAAGGAGATTGTAAGCCACTCTGAGATGCCGAGTGAAGGGCAGGGTATAAATCTCTTCTCCTCTCCTTATTCTTCTTGTAATGTATCCAGTCCCGACGGCGTGGCAGACTAGGGCTCCACACGGTCAGGCGAAACCTTCGAGCCTCGATCATAGGGTTGCCAAGCCCATCTTCCACCCCCAACGGGGGACTATGGGGGCGTTCCTGGAGGGGCCGGGGCATCTTCGATATGATGATGTCACATTGAGGACGTCCGCCGCCCCCCACCCGCCCGTGCGCCGGATCTCTAGAAACGGCAGTTCCCTGCACTTAAAGGAGCCAGCGTTTCCCTTTTAAATGCAGGAGCCGGCGTTTCCCCTTTAAGAGCAGCCGTGTTTCCCTTTTAAGAGCACAAAGCTGGCATTTCCCTGCAAGCTTGCGGAGATCCGGCTTGAAAGGAAACACGGGTTCCACACACTTAAAGGGAAAGAGATGGGTGGCTGTGGGTGTTGGGGGCAGGTAGAACCCCCCCCCAAATGGCAACCCTACTCGATCAGGAGAACAATGGACTATGCGAATCCTAGCCCGCACCAACCAGAGGGCTAGGCTCCCAGCTGAGAGCCTGTGGAACTCTCGGTTCCTGTAAATAGCCTATTACGGTGTAGGGGTGTTTTTTGGGTGGTGGTTTCACGGGGGATATAAGCCGGCCTGTGAGCCGGCTCAAGTTGTCTTGTTACTGCTTAATAAACCTTATGAGCTGAATCACTTGAGATGTCTGAGGACTTTTCACTTCTCCTTCTCCTTCTCTCATGCAAAGTCTTATTGCTGCACCAGAATATAATGGTAGATGGTGGAAGCCCCTTTCCCCTTACAGATGCAGCTATGCAGTGGCGCCTTGCATCATTTTGAAGCTGCCCCTTACAATTTATGCCAGCACCTAGATGCCCAGAATTATGCTCATCAGGAAAGCTCCCCATTTCCAGAGGTAAGACAGCTCAAATTAGAGCATCTACCCTGCAGCAAAGACTGCATTTATTTATTTCTCTTCCCTGCGTTCAGACCAAGTCGCCTCGCCAAGATTTCTCTTGGTGCATAAAGGGGTGGTGGTGGGGAAATCAGCAACAACCGAGTGTGCAGATTTAGAGACTCTGTCTCCAAAAACCAACAAGTGTTGCTTCGACGTTTCCAGCCTCTTCCTCAAATTAAATATAACTGCACCCAGCTGAGAGTTAATGATAAACACATTCCCATTGGGAGCTGTGTAATAGCGGATGCATTATTGGCCGTGTTAAATTAGTGCCCGCTTTTGTTTACATGATTTTTAATGTGCTCGCCCCTCCCCACCCCCGTCCTCCAGTTCAGCAAACCTACATGGTGGTAATGAGGTGATGTCTGGTTATGAATTTAAATTGATTCCCAAGAACTCTCTGGAAGAAAAGTCTTTTCACTCTTCTGATGTATTTGATTTCCTCCCTCCTTTCCCTCTCACTCTCCCTTTGTTCTGGTTGGAAAAATCTACATTGTTTTTCTGTATTTATTAGTAATATAAAGGTGGCAAGCAGTACGTTTCCCCAGCAAGTGATGTAGCAAAATTATCCTCTCAGGTTATGGGTTCTGTAGGATATAGGTTCTGTAGATATCACATCGGATTTGTTTGTTCTGTTTTGTGTCCCTCTTAGGGCCAAATTAGATGTGGTCTAGAAGATCTTCAATCAAGATTTGTAAAGATCAAACTAGATGAAAAGACTGCCTTGAGGTCTTTAGAGGAAGGGAAGGCTATAAAACTGTGTGTGTTTGTGGTGTCAGGGAAGTGCTGTTGGATGATAAGTATTAAACAATCTCCCTGATACTATTTTCTCAGTTTAATCTTCCCTCCCCATTGCTCTTATTTACCCCATGGACAGAAATATGCCAGTACTTGTGCTTCATCTGACAGCCATTGTAGTCAGTGTTCCCTCTAAGCTGAGTTAGTGTGAGCCGGTTCAGTTTTTTAGCCTCCAGCTCACACCTTTTTTCTCTGGGAAAGTGAGGTGGGTCTGTGTAGTTTGGTCCTGAGCCTCTGTGCTCAGAGGTCAAGGCCATCACACTATTATGGTAGTGCTGCTATCTGGATTTTGACAGCCTAATAAAACCTCTGGTTTCTGCATATGTTAAACATTATCTGAGTCTGCATACTTTGAAGTATAGATGTTCGGGGAAGGGCTTGCTTTGTCTCTACTTTACCTATCCTTACCATAAACTGTAAAGATCTGACTCTGCAGGCCATCTGCTCTCCCCCATCCAGACTGTTTATTTGTCATATTAAATAGGATCAGTAGTTCAGGGAGCAACATTTTGTTTGCTTTTCTAAAAACATTTCATGTGCCCACACGTTAGTGCAGTGGTACAACTTTTGCAGTGGGCTATAGCCATCTCTCCTTATATATAGGTAATTCTGTTTTGGTCATGGACTCCCCTGAACATTCCAACACGCTCCCAAATCAGTTGGCTCCCTGATCTGTCACTCAGAGGGTCTCCTTATCCACTGGCTGCGTTGCCTGAGTCCTGCCTCCGACATTCTAAACAGTTTGCTGTTCTCTCCCCCCCATAGCCAGTCAGAACACAGAGGTCATTTGTATATGTGGCCTGATTGGCCCTTGCCTCGGAACACAGAGATCGTTTGCATATCCGGCCTCATTGGCCTTTGCCTCTAACATTCTAAACAGTTTGCTGTTGCTATTCTGAGGTAAAATGTGTTCTGAGGTAAAATACATTTCACCTTAGTGCCTGTTGGGGGAAACCATTGTTGCCAATCACCAGGTGAGGGCTGAAGATCCCTCAGAATTACAACTGCTTTCCAGATGGCAGAGATCAGTTCCCCTGGAGAAAATGGTGGACTCTGTCCTTATATCCTGCTGAGATGGCCCCTGTATGACAGCCAATGTGATGTAGCACTCAGGGCTTCAGAGCACGGTAGAGGCTGCAGGTGGGGGGGGGGTGGAAAGCTGAAGAGTGAGGGGAAAATAAAAGTAGGTTGATGATTGGCTGGGAAGTAGATAGGGTTGCCAACTCCAGATGGGAAATTCCTGGATATGTGAGGGATGGAGCCTGGAGAGGGTGAGGTTTCAGGAGGGGTGGGACCTTAGACAGGTACAATGCCATAGACTCCACCCTCCTAACCAGCCATTCCCTCTTGGGGAACCATCGTTGCCAATCTCCAGGTGAGGACTGGAGATCACTCAAAATTACAACTGTTCTTTAGGTAGCAGACATCACTTCCTCTGGAGAAAATGGTGGACTTGGTGTCATTATACCCTGCTAAGGTTGCCACAGCAAATTGACACTGAGTATCCAAGGCCGGGGCACCCACCCAGAGACTCTTTCTAGAGCTTGTTGTATTTATTTCCACAATGAGCCTTATTCCTAGTTGTGGTATAAAGGTTATAAGTGCTGTACTTTGACTAGACAAAGCTAGGTTCAAATCCCCACTTAGCCATGAATCCCACCAGGTGACTGTCGTGTTATACAATGCCCCAAGTCAGGTGGAAGGGAAAAAAAGATAAAAGAAGGGACTAAATGTGAAGCTGCACCTTGGATGCAGGGATGAGGTTGGGGAGAACGGGTCTGCAAGAGGGTTGGCAGGCACAATGTTGTGGAAAATTTTTATTTTTAAAAAGTCATCTTACTGGAAGTTCTTACTGGAAGTGACAAAGGGTAGCTCTAGGAATTGCCAGAAACTTTATGGTAAAATGTAGTGTTTCCATTGATTCCTAGAGCTACCCTAGAAGTGACAAAGGGTTTTGTTGTTGTTCAGTCGCACAGTCGAGTCCGACTCTTCCTAGAGCTATTCTTCGTCACTTCCAGTCAGAACCAGTAGGATATAAGGCAGCATTCCCTACCCCTGCTTGGGCATAGGAAGTCTTCTCACAAGCATTAACCTGCTCTAATCTCTACACCAGGGGTGTCAAACCTGTGGCCCAGGAGCCGGATGAGGCCCCTAGAGGGCTTCTATCAGGCCCATAAGGGACTGACTGTCTCCTGCATCTTCCTCCAGTTCTGCTGCAGCTGTTGTGTTATAGCTTGCTTTCCTAGACTCTCTCAATCACTCAGGAGAGATAGATAGGAAAGCTTCTGCTCCCTGCACTGGGCTGAGGCTTCTCCCCCTCCCAGACTGCTACAGCACAAACATTTTGATGCAATGATTCAGAGCAAGAAGTGTCAGTTATCAGAGACTATTAAATAAACAAAATATTGCAAGAATGCTAATGTTTCAGGCATGTTTTTATTAAGTAAAAAAAATCTTTGTGTTGGTGTCCTTTACAAAGTTTATATCTCCGCTACCTGGCATTACATTTTATGACACACATGGCCCGGCCCAACAAAGTCCAAATTTATGTCAAACCCGTCCCTCCATAACAAATGAGTTCAACACCCCTGCTCTACCTACACTGGCTCTTAGCTTTCCCTTGTTCTCTCCTCCTGGCAGCCTCTCCCTGAGAAAAGTCCAGCCAAGTTGCAAAAGTCACACAGTGGCAAGTCACTCAAGTGATCTGTGTGGTTGACACTGACAGGCTCAGTCAAGTCACGCCAGTTGTGCAGAAGCTGCTGCTGGGCCTAGGTAAATTTTGTGACATCACGTCATCCATTAGCTGCCACTGCACCTGGGTGAACTGAGCAAATTGCATGGTAGCAAGTAACTCAACAGTTGCTGCTGGTTCTGGTCCTGTCACTGTCCCCAATGAGTTTTCCCTCCAGGGCAGAAGGAACTGCAACAGGGGTGGACTTGGAAGCCAAAATAGCCCTGGAAAGGTTTTCCCCTCTGCTTTTTACTGACAGAAATCAAGGTTTGAAGGCTGGCTATATTTAGTCGTGGTTGTTTAGCAACTCCCACTATGGCTACTGAGAGGGCATTCATTTCTTAAAGATAAAGGCACTTCTTCTATTATTGGGGAGGTAATTTTTTAGATTTCAGTTTTTTTGCAGTTTTGTAGAAAGATTTGTCTTGTCTGTTCATGGCCCCAATATCCAGATTTAAGTATCCACAGAAAAAGCAATGTTAATAATTAGATATATTTATTTACTTCAAGAGTATCTGATCTGTTTCAGTCATGGAAGGAGGATGGAGTCTCCAGGCAAGGAAGTAGCCCTCAACACAGGAAATTTTACAGTGACCTTGGGACTATAACTCTCCCCACCTTTGGATAAAAAGGTTTATGCCTTGGGGAAAGAGGAAACTGCTAGAATGTCATGACTGTGTTTGGGGGGGTGCTTTCTGTGAGCTGCCCATTAAATATGCAAATATCTTTTAAATATTTCTGAGTATTCAACAAGGAAGCTTGCAAAAATATGCATGGTTTTGAGTTGAGCCCATCGTTATTTGACCATCAACTAGGGTTCCCTTTTGCCTGCTTATGGCAGGAGACCGCCAGGTAGTTGCAGCCTTTACCCACCAATGCTCACCTGATTCGTGGGTGAAAACTGGGGCCAAACAGGGGTGCTCTTGGGGAGAAAAACTGAATGGAAAAATAAGGCCTTGTCTACTTAGAGGAAGTTTTGGGCATAGAGCTCTTGATGATTGCTAGAGCTACCCAGGGCGGTGTTGTTTTTTTTAAGAGGTCGTGGAACTCTCAAGAGGGGAATGAAGTTTTCAAACTGTATACTGAAAACTAATGAAGTTTTAAACATTTTAAAAAGAATTTTGTTGAAAAGGTGCTTTTCCCCAGAAAAAAAGCGCCCTGGCTACCCCTGTCACTTTGGGGTAGCCCTAGGAATCACCAGGAATTCTATGGTCAGAAGTTATCTTCCTTTTTTAAATTTTTCACCCAGAACACTGCCACCACCAGACCTCCCACTGATTGCCAGCCACTGCCTTGCAACCCTACCCATCACTAATTCAGTGTGAACAACCTGCCACCCAAAAAGGCTGCTTACAATTTCAACTGCGACTGCAAATCAGAATTTCAAAGGGTCAAAGAGCCTAACTCTGACTAAGAATGCAGCGTTCCTTGTGTAGTGTTATCAGGGGCTAAAAAGCCATTTCCTCAGAGGACTTGAAAATGCTTCGTTGACTACCAGGCCAACAGCAAAACCAGCAGTGTATGAATTACTGAGAAGAACCGACTGAACTCAAGCAGATCCCTGTGTACCATCAAGAGAGTTTTGCATAGAAGTTGCCTGAGAAGAATCTTTTCATGTCTGCCTGCCAGCATTTTGACTTCTAACATAACACAGCGAGATGAGATGTAGCATTTAAAGGGTTCTGGTTTGATGTACGTTATTGCAGCCTGGTGAGTAATTGGCAAAAAGGGGGTAGCAATATTGCTAGCTAGAAGCGTGAATCCACAGAAGATGCCTTTCAAGTGCTCTAAGGCCAAGATTTGAGGCTGGCTCCACTTTATCCTGAAGAGAGTTATCTGAGCATGGCACAGGGAGTTATCGGCTGGCGAGAGTCTTGGCTTCCCTTAGATTCAAAGGGCAGCCAAATCAATTTGGATAGAAAGTAATGGGTGGGCAGGATGCCAGGGGTGGTATGAGGTGATGAAAATGCAATGTTGCTCCCTGCCAATGCTTGACTATCAGTAATATTTAATTAATTGTAAATACCCACCCCTTGGTACCCTGACCTGGATGTCCCAGGCTAGTCTGATTTCGTAAGATCTTGGAAGCTAAGCAGAGTCGGCCCTGATTAGTACTTGGATGGGAGATCACTGAGGAAATCCAAGGTCCCTACGCAGATGCAGGCAATGGCAAACCACCTCTGAACATCTCTTGCCTTGAAAACCCCATTAAGGGTCGCCATAAGTCAGGTGCGACTTGATGGCACTAGGGATGGGCATGAACCGGCTCACAAACTGAAGTTTGTGATAAATTTGGCTGGTTCGTAATTCACAAAGTGAAGTTCATGGCAGGTCAACAGGCATGAACTTCCCATGATCTTTCAAGCTTTTTGTGGAGGTTTGTGTGGGTGGGTGAATGGATACATTTCCAGACAGACTGTCTCTGTTCAACCTGAATGTTTACCAAACTTAAAAGTAACATGGGTTCAGTTTCAAACTAGTCTTGTCAGTTTCAAGAGGGTCCCCCCCCCTTTGCTGGAGTTCCTTTGTGTTCCCTTTCCATTTTCTTGCACAGAGTTTGCAAACCTCCCTCCCCATCATGTCAGGATTTGTTGTGACTCTGTGTTTTGGGAACAGCCTTTCAAGCTTGCAGTGCCAGTGGCACTGGGTGCTGCTGGGCATCCTAAACATTGTAACTGGTTGTGCTGGGCTTGAAAAAACCCCGGTTGCTTGGATTTCTTGTGAGTCTGCTTTGAGATCAGTCCTTTTAAGCTTGCAGTGCCACTATTGGACTGGGTTCTGCTGGGCATTCTGTACACTGAAGAGGTTGTGCTGGGCTTGAAAAAATGTCCCCCTCCTTCAGTTTGTACTGCAGGAATTCTTTGGTTTGACATTAGTTATCTTTTGCTTTCATTGCCACAGTGGCAATAGGTTCTCCTGGGCATTCTGCACATTTTAAGTGGTTGTGTTGAGCTTGAAAATCCCCCCATTGCTTGGATTTCTTGTGACTCTGCTTTAAGATCAGTTCTCTTAAGCCTGCAATACCACAGTGGCACTGGGTTCTTCTGGGCATTCTATACACTGAACTGGTTGTGCTGGGCTTGCAACCCCCTCCCCTTGCTTGTATCATGAATCTGTACTTCACATCAGTCCTGTTGAGCTGGCTTTGCCCTAATGGCACTGGATTCTTCTGGGCACTCTTTGATTGGTGCTGCTGGACACTCTGTACATTGTTTCTACTGCAGAGATTCTCTGGCTTGACCTTAGTCTTTTTGGGTGTGCAGTGCCACAGTGGCACTTGCTCTGCTGGGCACATTGCACTGGTTCTGCTGAGCTTGCAGAAATGTCCCCCTTCAGTTTCTACTGCAGAGATTCTCTGGAATTGCTGGGCTTCTATTGCCCTTGCTGGGTTGGTTTTTCTTTTCCCCCTGCATTTCCCCTCCATTGGAAACAATGGAGGATGGGGGCACCTTCTTTGGGGGGTCTGTAAATTGGACCCCATAGATCCAATGCTCACTAAACAGAGAGGGCAGGTAGACGACAGTCAGCTGGAGATGCCCAGTGAATTTGGTGTCTAGCATGCCAAGGGGCCATTCTATCACATCACAAACATTGCAAACTGAACCAGTTTGTTTAGCCCCTAAACGTTTGTGACAGTTCACGGTTCACAAACTGGACACACCACGAACCACAAACTGAACCAAAGTGCATTTTTCCCCGGTTCTTTCCCATCCCTAGACGGCCCTTTCCAGAGCCACCAAATACTTGGTACTGTTGCAGAATAGTGGCAGAGTAAATGAACTATGTTTGAGAAGCAGCATGGTGTACTGGGTAGTGTGGGGGACTAGGAACTGGGAGAAGCAGGCCTGAATCCCCACTCCAGTGACCTTGGGGGCCAATCACCCACTCTCAGCCTAACCTACCTCACAGGGTAGTTGTGAGGATAAAATGGAGGAGGGGAGAATGATGTAAACCTCCTTGCATCCCCATTGGGGGAGAAGGCGGGGTAGAAGTGACATAAATAAATTCATAAATGAATAAATAAAATGTGTCAGGAAGGCTCTGATTTGATGCTTATTTCTTTTACAAAACCTTAGGCAAGCTGCTTATTTTTTAAAAAAAAAATGTATTTACTTAAGTATTCATAGGCCCTGGTCACACAGAGCATTAGCCACGCTAGAGAGACGGAAGATAGGCGGATTTTCCAGGCACCACCACATCTGGGAAGCGTAGAGCTCCCGTGGCTCAACCAAGGCTTCCCGCCGAAGATGTGCGGAAACTGCGGGGCAAGGGCGGGCGTCTGATCGCGTTTCCGGTGGCATCCGGTGCCCGCCCATGCCCCATTGCGAAAAGGTTCCCCCCCCCGAAGTCTCCAGGGATGCGCACAAGCACCCAACGGGGCATGCGCATACTTCAGGTTAAAAAAAACCAAAACACAACCCCGTTTGCCGCGCCGCGCCACCTCTTTGGCAACTCATGTAATCGGCACCTCCCCACTAACCATGGGACCTCGACAGGACTGCAAGGGGACGCCTGATCGCGCAGTTGCGCGTTATTTCGCTGCAGGGCAAACAGCCACGCCTCCCCCCCACGATATCTGGCCCGTGTGACCGGGGCCACAGTGTGCTTTTCCTTGATTGGGGACCTGAATCTGCCTACAGCATCATTCTCCCCCCCTCCAGTTTATCCGTACAACAACAATCCTGTGAGGAAGGTTAGACTGAGAGAGGGTGACAGGGCCAAGGTCATCCAGCAAGCTTCCATGGCACGAGTGGGGATTTGGATCCGAGTCCTCGTTCTACACTCTAAGGGCTACACCACACTGGATTTCAGATGCTATTGCCTCAACCCTCCCCCCATATGGAGATAGTAGGGTTGACCTGAATCAGAGGGCTGTTGTAAGAAGAAGAAGAGGAAGAAGAGATTGGATTTATACCCCGCCGTTCACTTGGAGTCTCAGAGTGGTTTACAAGCTCCTTCCCCCTCCTCTCCACACAACAGACACCCTGTGTGGGGTAGGTGGGGCTAAGAGAGCTCTTTCCTGAACTGTCCTCCAGTGAACAGCTCTGACAGAACTATGGCTTGCCCAAGGTCATCCAGCTAGGTGCAAGTGGAGGAGTGAGGAATCAAACCCGGTTCTCCCAGATTAGAGTCTGCGCACTTAACCACTACAGTGTATGTTTATGTGAAACATCTTAAGGTCCATTAAAGTCAATGGTCTTAGAAGGATGTGACTCTGCTTAGGATTTCAATATAAAACATGGTAGAAATATTTATGGTAGGGAAGGAGAGGCATCTGAAGGCGTTTTTCTCACAGCTTTGAAGCTCCTCCTGCCCTGACGTGAGAAAACCTGTGGTGGGTGGGCAGCCAATGTTCCCTCTAAACTGAGTTAGTGTGAGCCAGCTCACAGTTTTTTAGCCTCCGGCTCACAGATTTTTGTCATAGCTCAGGAAGGATGACTCCAAGGCAAACTGACTTATGCCGTAGCCAAATGGGCTCGCTCACAACTTTAATGCCAGTGGCTCACAAAGTAGAATTTTTGGCTCACAAGACTCCACAGCTTAGAGGGAACATTGGTGAGCACCACTGTGTTTTACCTCCAGGGGGGTGAATGCAGCTTGATGGTGATTTTAGACATCCCAGCTGGGGAGGGGGGGGACTTTGTCCCCCACTCATTTCTCCTTGAAACTTCAGCCTCAACCGCATGATAGGCTTTCCAACCTCCCAGTGGGCCTTGGAGACCTTCCAGATTCTAAGGGAACTCCCAGGTTTGGTGTGTGTGTGTGTGGGGGTGCCCCTGACTTATTTAGAGGCCCCTTGAATTTAAAAAAATATCCTGGCTACAGGCCTGTTCCAGAATTTCAATTGGTCTCCAGGCAACAGAGAGAAAATGGCTGCTTCGGAGGGTGGACTCTATGGCATTATAGCCCTCTGAGGTCTTTCCTTTCCCCCAAACCCACCCTCTCCAGGTTCTGTGTAACAGGAGGTTCCGTCCTTACAGCTTCTGAGGTTACACCAGCCTGAGGTACTTCTGTTTTGTTGGGTGATAGTGAGATATTGAAAAAAATGCTATTTAGCAGAGATAAGATAGTCCAGCAGTGCCAGAGTAAAATAATTCAGACAGAGTCCATGTGTGATTAAAATATAAAGTTTTTACTAAATTCTAGCATGGAAAGGGTAACTGAGATGAAAATAACAACAGAGCATAATCGGCTACATCCTTACTCTACAAAAACAAAATTAGAAGAGAAAGTTTATGGCTACTCTTCTTCTTCTTCTTCAGAACACCAAACAAAGACAGGAAGAGAAGCCATAAAAGGGTAATACACCTTGACACTTTAGTCCCAATTAAATTCCTAGATCAGGGAGAAAATTCCCGGGCATTCTACAGCTAAAGAACATTGGTTACATGAGAAACATAATGAGAAACATACTCCTGTGAGTAACATAAACAAACATTTAACCCCAGATATACTGAGTGTTTTCAACTTGTAATACCCAACATGTTTGCTGGAGAGAAGGTGTTGTTCCATCTTTCTTCTTGAGCTCCAAGAAGGCCATTTTTCAGCTTAGAAAAAGAAAGCGGCACACGGCTTCGCCACAGAGCTTATCCAGATCCCGCAGAACTTTCTTTGATTTGTCAGCTGGACACCCCAGTTCTATATGCAGTCTTGTTCTGTGTCAGTGAAATGGTAGCATTTTTCAATTTGTTTCTCCCAAGGAAATACTTGAAACCATATTACAAAGAGAGAGAGGGAGGGGAAGGGGAAAAAATACTTCCCACAAAACTGTCCAGGAGAAGTGGAATTACAGTGTTCCCTCTAAATCTCTAGCAGCGTAACCTTCTAGGTCAGGCGCAAATGGTTTAACATAAATGTGAAGAGCGAGAAAATATGGTTTGGTTTGTGTTGTTCCATTCAGGGGGAGGGGGGAAGCCGAGGGAATTCATACGCTGAGGCAGCAATACAGACACTTTAGCCTTGGTTTATTTCTCCACCTTGGAGTATTCAACACAGATTTGAGAAAATGTTAAGAATGATGAATGAGGTGTAAATAAAAGGCCCTTTAAAAAACTGCTGCTCGCCCTCATGCGTCAGTGGATTAGGGGGAACAGCTGTAGACTTAGCAGTGGACAATATGTAACCTCTCAGGAATTCTCTTCACCGTAACAAATGCCAGGTCCCATTGATTACCTGGAAAATGGACCACTCTAAACCGATCATTGTTAATTGTGAATCAAAAACAAAGGGAGGAGGAACCCAAGGAGCCTTGCATAGTGCATATCCCCCCCTTTATTTTTTTTTTGCTCAAGTGTATTACACCTAACACTTATTTTGTCAGCTCATTCAGGTTGACAGAGGTATGTAAAGGTTCCAGCCTCGATCCATCACAACACATGGCATTTTATCACATTTGTGCCACATTGTATCCCCCCCCCCCCCCCCCGATCAGTACTCGTTTGGAGCAAGCGACACCTCACATGAGAAATGCTTATTTTTTTTTACAACCCATAGGATGATGAGGAGTCATCATCTGTTTTTCAATATCAGGTTAAATTGATCTCCTAATGGCTTACGTTTTATATTTATATGGAGGCTGTAAAAAGAAATAAGAATCCCTTATTTAGGAGCTGGTCCAGCTGAACGCAGGTGGTGGTGGGGAATGATACATGTGCCAGTATTTCACAGATGAAAATAAAGTCAGTACTTACACCTGAACGGACTCTCCCATTATAAATACATCAGAGTTTTTAGCCATGTAAGGACCTATTTTTGCACTGGCTTCTGAAGCAGGTGGGCTAGCATGGTGTAGTGGTTAAAATGTCGGACTAGGCTCTGGAAAATCCAGGTTCTAATCTTCATTCGTAATATGCAAGCTCGATGGTGACCTTGGGCCAGTCACACATTCTTAGTCTAACTTGCATCACAGGTAGGGATGGGCATGTGCCACATTTCTGTGGTTTGGTTTGTGGTTCATGGCCAAACCATGAACCAAACCATGAACTGGTGCATTGGTTCACAAACCGAACCAGTTTGTATTGGTTCGTGGTTTGGTTCATGCAGGGAGCAGAAAGCAGAGGTTTAAATGGCTCTGAGCCATTTAAACCAAACAGCTGAGCAGCGGGGAGCAGAAACCAGAGGTTTAAGTGGCTCAAAGCCATTTAAATCCCTACCTTCTGCTCTTCATGGACCGCCACGAGTCGCCACAAATTGCCTTAAAATTTGTGGAAGTTTGTGGTGGCTCTTTAGTTCACGAACATTGCTTCATGGACCATGAATTGTTCGAAATTCACAATGAACTTTAGTTTGTGTCAGGTTTATGCCCATCCCTACTCACTGGGTTGTTGGGAGGATAAGATGGAGGAGAGGAGAATGATGTAAGCCCCTTTATGTCCCCATTGGGGTGAAAATCAGGATATAAATAAGGTAAATCAATAAACTGACCAAACAGTTTCCTTTTTTAAAAGTCAGAATATTTAACAGAACATTTAATCTAAGAATGGATCTGCTGGCATTTCCTGTAAATTGCTTGTAACCTCATCAGGTCTAGTAATATTTACTGTTTGGACAGGCAGTCGTTTGGTGAAAGCCAGTGCTCTCTTTTCCACTGGGGATGCTTCCACAATCCTCTCCAATGTATATTTATTTCAATTTTATCCCACCTTTCTACCCGTGGGGACCCAAAGCAGCTGGCATTGTTCGTCCCTCCTCCATTTTATCCTTGCAACAATGCTGTGAGGTAGGTGAGGCTCAGAGAGAGTGATTTGCCCAGTAAGCTTCTATGGCAGAGTAGGGATTCGAACCCAGGTCTCTCAGTTCCCAGCTGGAGACACTATCAGCATATGGTGTTCAGATCTGAGTCATCTGCATTGTGGAATGGAACTGCACGTGTATTCTTTTCACATATTATTCATTGATGGTATGTCTCAGCGTTTTGGAGACAGATACATGAAAATGCTAAGAAAAATGCAAAGTAAAGGCATTTTGTATAGACTGGGAGAAATTAAGTATTGGGCGGAGAGTTCCTCTTTGGCTTCACATTTTGCTTTGAAAGGGCTCTAGTTGGATCTTTGCCTGCTTTTATGCCTTTTAGGGTTGCCAGCTCTGGGTTGGGAAATTCCTGGATATTTGGGGGTGGATCCTGGGGATGATGGGATGTGGGGAGGGGAGGGACCTCAGTCCACCCTCCAATCAGCCATTTTCTCTGGGGGGAACCAATCTCCGTAGACTGGAGATCAGTATTAATTCCAGGAGATCTCCAGGCTTCACCTGGAGTTTGGCAACCCTGTGTAATGTACGCAGCTGGAAGGCTTTTGGCCCATCATAGTCCACCTTTGGTGAACTGATCAGCATTGTGGTCTTTTTTCTCACAGAGAAAATTTCCTCTTGTATAGGTTTCCGCCCCCAAGCCTCTCCAGGATGAGAGAGAAAGCCCATACTTTTTCAGTACATTACACAACAACCCAGAGAGGCAGGCTACCCTCTCTGGATTTCAGAACATTTTGCCACCGGAACCTCTTTTACCTAGAGCTCCCTCTCAGCCCATGAGCAAGGCTCAGACTCTTAGCTGACATATGGAACTTTAACACACTAGCACTTCCTTCCCAGAGATGCAAATTTTTACGTAGGTAGCATATGTGGTCAGCGTTCAGGCTGCAAGATTTAGCCTTGGAATCCAGTTACAACATCAAAACAAGTTAGAACCAAGAATAATATTTTATTCAGCACAGAGTATTGCAATTAGACCATAAGGATTTCAAAACAAGAAAGGCTTTGGGCAGTTTGCCTTAACTAAACATAATGCTTCATAGTTACCATGTCAGGAGCAATTATCAGTCCAGAACAGTCCATTGTGATAATCCAGTAGCACCAAGGGATTTGGAGCAAGAATCCCATCTTTGCCAACCATGTGCTCAGCTCACGAAGCAATCCTTTGTTCTCCAACAGATGGCAGGACAGCATTTCAAGTGAACAGCACACGAGAGCAGCACAGAACAAGAGCAAGAGACAGAGAGAGTCATTCTCATTGGGTCTGAACAGTTATAGTCCAATCCCAGTCCCAAATTAGCCCTGGCCAGTAGCCAATAGGGAGTGGAATGGGGTGTGTCCAAATCTTAGTTGTCATGGGTACAACTGGGGATAGGTTGGGAGTTTGGAAACCACGCCTGCAGTCACATGGACCCAAACTCCAGCTCATCCATCGGCTACGTGAGCTTCTGACATGCTGGCCTAGCTTCCAGCATGGAAGTGTGAAGAATGTGGGTTTATGGCATGGCCATTGAGGCCATGGGGCCTACCATTTGGCTTGTAACAGGAAGTAAGGCACAGCCTGTTACCAAAAGACAGAACAGGAGAATGCAGGAGACATTTAGAAATCAATATTTCTATACATCTCTGAAGCTTTTAGATTGGTTAGGATTAATAATGGGGTTATGTGTGATTGGTTCCTACATACTGTTCAAATGAGGAATCCCCCTTATGGTGTTTCAAAAAGGCCACTTGAGGTCTTAACTACTTAGGCAAGGCCCACATGATGGATTCATGCAAATCATGGACTTCCCGCTATGTCTTTTCACAATCTGCTTTTGAAATTGAGTAAACTTTCAAAAGCAGCTTGACATAGAGCATGGGATTGGATGGAAGGAGAGATTCCTGTTTGAAGAGGTCTGATTCTGAACTCCCTGTTAGGATAAGAGAAGAGATTACATTATATGTGCATTGTAAAACTCCAGGGAGTCTGGGATTTGAGCTGGTTTCGAATTTCTCATCTCTGGTCTTTCAACCCCAGAAACTGAGTTTTGACTCCACTTCTCCCTTTTTCATATTGAACTCATGATTCTTTATTTCATCTCATTTTCTGTTTTCTCACACCATATTTCCCCCATAAAGTGTATGTATTTTTCAACATTACTTGTGAGCCAGTAAATCATCATTAGACATTTGATGTGTATTATATCTACAACTGAGGTGCATTGGTTGTATAAACAGAGTACAAATTGTATATTAAAATGTCCAACATGAATACGATATTTTAAAAATCGATAGAACCAACAGTGAAAAGCAAAAATCAAAAATATAAAGTAATATAAAAAGAAGGGGGGGGGAAACTTAAAATCCAGAAATTAAGATTTAAAAGAAAAGAAACATAAAGACAAGACAAAATAATAAAAACAGTGCTGGCAGATCTAAACATAAAATTCTGTAAATGATTCCCAGATATCTCAAGATAAGTTCATACTCAGTTGCCATCCGTCGGCCATGTGTTCAAATGTCAATAGGGTTCCAAAGTCCTTGATCCATTGATTTACTGGAGGTGGGCTTTTATCTTTCCAGTGTCATAATATGAAAGTTTAAAAGTAAGAATCCTCAAAAATCAATGAACATTCTAATATGAAATTGATATGAGTAATAACTTCTTCCCAGAAAAGCTGAATCACTGGACACGCCCAAAGCATATGTTTAAGGGATGCATCGTGTAAGTTAAAATGCCCACAATTAGACACTTTTGTATAGAAATATTGATTTCTAAAGGTTTCCTGCCTTCCCCTGGAATGTCTCTTGCTGATACCCTGCTGTGCCTTGTTCCTGTTGAAGCCAAATGGCCTCAATTGCCCTGCCATATAACCACACATGCTGTCACACCTCTAAAGGAAGAGGCAGACCTGATGGCGCCTGGCTGTGCCTGCATGCCAGGAGTCACGTACAAAATGAAGTGGTTGGAATTTGGGGTCACATGACTGCCCGTGTGGCCTCCAAAGTCCTAGCCATTCAGAAGTTGTACCCATGACAACTCAACAATTGGACACCCCTATGCCCTCTCGCAATTGGCTGAATGGCCACAGCTGATTGTGACTAGAATGACCCTATATCTGTTCAAACCCTATGGAGAGAGCTCTCTTCTCTTCTCTTGCTATGCTCTCTGCTACTCTGGTGTTCTGTTCACCTGAATGCTGTCCTGCCATGTGGTCTGTTGGAGGACAAAGGATTGCTTGGTGAGCCGAGCGCATGATTGGCAAAGATGGACTTCTTGCTCCAAATCCCTTGGGGCTACTGGATTTATCACAATGAACAATCTTGGACTATGGATTCCTGAAGTTGGTAATTATGCATACCTCTAATGTTTAGTTAGGGCCACGAGCCATCGATTTCTTGTTTTCAGTAATCCTTGTAGTCTGTGCTAAATTCTGTGCTGAATAAACTTATCCTGGTCTTCTAACTTGTCTGATGTTGTAACTGGATCTCAAGGCTTCTGCTCACCAAATTGCGCTACCTTGGTAAGATTAACTGCACAGCTCTGGATTGAGTTGCTAACATGTTAAATCCCAGATGCCAACTGAGATTCTGGAATCTCTAATCTCAGGCTGGTGAGGGATTAAGTTTAGAGATTCCTGGTGGCAAATGCTTTGGAATCCAGAGAGGGTAGCCTACCTTTCTGGGTGTTATTGTTTAATGTACTGAAAAGTATAGGCTTGCCCCTCATTCTTGGCCAGGCGTGAGGGCATGAGCTTATACAACTTTACACAATCCTTTGCTAAAATAGAGCGATCTAATTCTTTATGTCACTTGATCTGGATAGCCCTGGCAAGCCTGATCTCATCAGGAATTGGAAGCTAAGCAGGGTTGGTCCTTGCTAGTATTTGGACGGGAGACCTGCAAGGAATACCAGAGTTGTGATCAGTGTTCCCTCTAAGCTGAGTTAATGTGAGCTAGTTCACAGTTTTTTAGCCTCCGGCTCACACATTTTTGTCTTAGCTCAGAAAGGATGGCTCCAGAGCAAACTAATGTAGGCAGCAGCCAAATCGCTCACTCACAACTTTAATGCCAGTAGCTCACCAAGTAGAATTTTTGCTCACAAGACTCCACAGCTTAGAGGGAACATTGGTTGTGATGTGGAGGCAGGCAATGGCAAACCACCTCTGAATGTCTCTTGCCTTGAAAACCCTATGGGATTGCCATAAATCAGCTGTGACTTAACGGCGCTTTCCACCACAGCTCCTTATTCCAATCGTTTCTAAGACTCTGCACATCACGTTTGTTAATTGACATCAAATATTTACCGACAGTATTTGTTTATAAAATGTTAAAGGAATTGAAATAGGGCTGTGCATATTTCTCTCTGCTCCCATCTTACCCTTACAATAAGACTGACGCCTCCATGTTGGGAAATTCCTGGATATTTGGGTGGTCACGCAGGGCTCTTTTTGTAGCAGGGTAAGACGGGAGCAGAGAGAAATTGTAAGGGTAAGATGGGAGCAGAGAGAAATATGCACAGCCCTAGAGTTCCTTGGAGCACAGATCAGAATTTCTAATTAGAAGGAGGCAGAGCTTGTTGGAAGTAAATGTCTGTGAGATCAGCAGTCCTTGCTTCCAAGAAGTGAGCATTGGAGCGAAGCTGGATCCCACCGATGGTTCTCCAACACTCCTGCAAAGGAAAGCTCAGTTTGATAGTGCTTTTTTTTTTTTTAAGTGTACAACTTGAGCAAAGCAACTTCCACAGTTTTGCCATAATCTCCTTGCTTCGATTGCGCAGCGAAGGGCTTAGCTATCAGGGCAACCGAAAATAAAAGGGTCTCACAGTGATAAGGGGGGGAAAGGAGAACTGTGCCGGTAGGAGGCTTATTTGCTCTTGTGCAAGCATAAACTTGGTCTGGCGCAGTGAAAGGACTGATAGAAACACAATATGCGCCGTTCTGTTTACCTGGATTAACCAGAGCAGCCTCTGCCTCCGCGGTGCCTTTGGAGTATTAGTGGAGAACATTTTTCTGTCTATGTTGTTTATTTATCTAGTTATCATATTTCTCCCTCCCGAAGACGGCCTCTCAGTGGCTTCAAGGCAATTAAAATCCATCCCAAAGATGCAATGTAAGAAGCGAAGGCTATTAGAAGTCCGCCTATATGTGCCTGGAAGTGGGGGCAGAGGGAGATGTCTGCAACACACCCAGCTTCAGATTTTTTTTTTACCCCTCATTACATTTTGCTTTGCTGTAGATGTAACCTGTTTACCTGGTTTATTCCTTCCGTGCAATTCCCATTAAAGCTAATTCTTGATCCTTCATGAAACACTTGATTGGTATTCTGAAAGCTGCAGGGACTTGTGAGCTGCTCTGAGACTCCTTCGGGTAGTGAAGGGCGAGGTATAAATCCAATCTCTTCCTCCTCCTCCTCCTCCTCCTCCTCCTCCTCCTCCTCCTCCATGGTGCATGATGGAGGACGTTTCACTGAACACTGCAGCATGTGTACGGGTGTGGGGGAACTTTTCAAAACAAGGTATTTTTCTAAAGATGGTGGTGGTGATGAAGACCTACATGGATGGAGTTGCCAACCTTCAGGTGTGGCCTGGAGATCTGGAATTAGAACTGATCTCCAGGCGACAGAGATCATTTCCCTGTAGGGCTGCCAAATGTGGGCGGGGGGCGGGGAATCCCCCGCTTTGAAGCCCCAATTTCCAACGCGGCGGAATCGGGGCCCGGGGGAACCCCGCCCCCGGCGTGCACGTCATTAGCAAGTGACATGGGCACGCCGGGCACGCCGGGGGCGGGGCCATGGCTATACAAGGGGAAACTCTATGGTTTTCCCTTGTATGGCCGTGGCCCCGCCCCCAGCGTGCCCAGCGTGCCTATGTCACTTCTGGGTGACGTGCACGTGGTGCACGCACACGCTTTGTGCGCACGCACAGCCCCAACGCCAGCCGGGAGCCCCCCGCTCCTGACGAAGATGGATTTGGCAACCCTATTTCCCTGGAGAACATGGTGGCTTGGGAAGGTGGACTCTATGGCATTATTATTCTCCTGTAAATTGAACTTGTAAGAATTTGTGATATTCATATTGGAGTGGCAGTACTGCATGCATGGACAACCTCCTATCCCCCCTTTGAAAAAGGTTTTTGGAAATGGACGTATAAAGACTGGCAGGCCACGTCAGAGGTGGGGCGGCCGGGTCCTTTCTACAGTCTCCATGCATGCACTTTGAAATGGTATTGTTTGAAAGACTTATCTGCTATGTTATGGAAACAACGAACTGTTTTGAAAGACTTAACTGCTATATTTTGAAAACAACGAATTGACTTTTTAATTTTTTATTTTTTTAAATTGCTTTATTACTACAAAACTACAAAGGGAAATGAAAATAAAGGATCCTATAACACTAACCAGTAACACATAAAGATAAGGCAAGGATCATCATGCCTACACAATTCATAATAGTCGTTTCGACCATTATCGATATGAAAGAAAAGAGTACAGGAATATAACTGGCTGTCCTAGTTTAAGGTTAATAAAGCTAAAACAAATGCATTTAGCCAACGTTTTTGACACAGGCACTTATTTAAATATTTTTAATATTTTATGTATATTATATATTATATAATAATAACAACTTAAATATTTAAAGAAATAATTGGATGAGAATGGAAATGATTATGGACTGAACATATATGTATTAGACCAGGGGTGTCGGACTCATTTGTTATGAGGGCCAGATCTGACATAAATGAGACCTTGTTGGGCCAGGTCACGTGTGTCATAAAATGTAATGCCAGGTAGCGGAGATATAAACTCTATAAAGGACACAGACAAACACAATTAAAGATTTTTAAAACTTTAAATAGAACATGCTAAAAACACTAGCACTCTTGCAATATTTTGTCTATTCAACAGTCTCTGATAACTGACACCTCTTGCTCTGAATTATTGCATCAAAATGTCTTTGCTGTTGCAATCTTGAGTATGCTGTTCAGGTGTGTATCTGTAAGCTGCAAACCTACTTATGATTTATTGACATTCATTACAGAAATCTCATGCTCAGTATTCTGAGCCTAGGACCCAGGGGAAAACATGAAATGGCTGGGCATTGCAACCTTTTGTACATAAGTTGCTTCATGTGCTGATCAAGAACATGAGAAGGCATCCTGACATAGACTGAGGGCCATGTGTTTGTCTACAAAACTATACTCTTCCCCAGAAAAATAACTACAACTTCCTACAAAGGGGGGTGAACTTGGTCTGGACACACACTCTCAGCCTAATCCACCTCACTGGCTTCTTGTTATTCCTCCTCTGAAATAGTTCACATTGCTTTCTTCCTGAGAAAGACTGGATCACGAGGGCATGAACACAGTGAAAAGGGGAAGGAACTCAGTTGTACCCAGGAGAGCCATGGCATAAAGAGTCCAACCACACGCACACAAACGAACTGTAGCAAGGCACACAAAAGCTCATACCTTGAACAAAACTGTGTTGGTCTTAAAGATGCTTGGTATTTCTCCCATGCAACTGAGGCAGCCCAGAGAAGCAAGCTCTCCCTAGTTCCCTCCCTCTCTTTGGGGAGGAGCCTCAGTCAGTGGAAGGAAAGAAAGGTTGCCCTTTGTCTCCTGCAGCCTAGCCAGGAAGTGAGTTCTGGCTGTTCCCTCCTTCCTCCTGGGATGAAGAGGGGGAGGAGCCTAAGCCAGTTCTTTACCAGACTCTCTCAATCACACAGGAGAGCCTTGCCTACTGATCTCTCCTGTGCGATTGAGAGAGACTGGTAAAGCAAGCTGTAACATGGCAGCAGCAGCAGAACTGCAAATGGAAGTAGGAAACAGCCAGGGCCTTGTGGGCCAAATTGGGGCCCTCCAAGGGCCTGATCTGGCCTGCGGGCTGCATGTTTGACACCCCTGCTCTATGGCATTGTACTCCACTGAGGTCCCGCCCCTACCGTCAACTGCTGACTGGTAATGGCAGGGCTGGATATCACTAATAGGGTAGCCAATTCTGGGTTGGGAAATTCCTGGTGTTTGGGGGTTAGCGAATTAGGAGGGTGGGGTTTGGGGAGGGGTGGGACCTCAGCAGGGCATAATGCCATACGGTCCCCCCCCCCCACAAAGCAGCAGTTCTCCAGGGGTACTGATCTCTGTAGTCTGGAGATCAGTTGTAATTCTGGGGGATCTCCAAGCCCCACTTGGAGGCTGGCAACCTTACCTCTCATTTACCATTGAAGCAGAAGGATACACCTCCCCCTGAAAAACAAACCCAGTGGCAAAAGGGATTTTCTTTAGGAGGGATCCAGTGGTTAATGGGACCTGGTGGGATGCCGAGTGCAAGGATCTTTATGAAATTCTTTTCATCTGACTTTGACTCTCAACTTCTGTGTTTCAAAGCAGAAAGTCCTGCTTCTTAAGAGGAATTGATGCAGAAGGAATTCCTCATTGACCCATTTTTAAATTTTGCACAGAACCCTGTGCAGGCATAGCTTGTTGGAATATTCAGACCCTTCTGTTTATTTCCACCTTTTTGCCCTTCCATATCATCCGTGTGCATGCCTCCATTGATGTACTGGTGCAAGTAAAGAAATAAATTGTGATTTGACAGAATGTGTGGTTCAGAAGTTTCAGCACGTTCAGAAATCAGTGAATGGGTGCTTGCAGGGGCCATATTGTTCTGGAAAACAGAAATTGACTTTTCAGTGGTGGCACTTCATTTGGGAATGTCCTCCTCCTTGAGGCTTGCCTGGAGCCTGCCTTACTTTTCTCGAGGGAACAACCCCAAAATATTTGTTTCATATCCAAGGTTTTAACTGATGTGTTTCATCTCTTTGAGCTGTTTTATGATCTGCTTCTGACTTAAGGACTGTTTCGTCTCTATTGTTTTAGGCTGCTTCATTTGTGTTTTATGCTAATTTGACACCCTGCGTGAAGAAATTGATTTTTCCTTTAGAGGTCTGAAATGAGCAAAACCTTCATGAGTTTTAAAAGTTTTTTTCTTTCTGGACAGAGAACAGATAGGAAATGGGGAGGGCAGTCCAATTGCTTTCCAGCTTTCCTTCATACAAATGCTAATAGATCTAGCAGAAGAGATAATGGGTGGGTCAAGTTCTTCCCTCCTTCTCCAAGCAGGGAACAGAGATTAGGAGGAACTAAATACTACTGAGGCTTCAGGAAGGAAAGTTCTGGAGGCTTTAGGAAAAGCTTTATTGACCTGGCCTGGCTGGGTCAGTGGGGGGAGAAACACATCTGATAAAAACTCCTTGCAGAAAGGAGGAGCTCTCTTGGTTGTGGAGTCCATCAGAGCAGACAGAACTCTTAACTGAGGTCTGGAGGAGGTAGCCATTTAACCATGTGCTGTCCTGGAGAGCTGGAGGAAGCTTCAAGGTAGTGGGGTTTCTGTAGAGATCTATAACATCATAACCTAAGGAGCCTGTCCTATATTTTTAATATCTGATAGAGCATGTATAGAGAGAGGAACAGAGGATTTGCATTTTACCCATTTCTTTTTAATCCCTTGCTCATTCTGGTGCTGTGCTGAAAGGGTGTTTGTGAACATTTTTTTTGAATAAATACTTTATAACTTTTGATTCTGGTAGTGGCTCTCTGTACCACATAGACCTCCACCATCTCAGACATGGTATTTTAAAAGGAATGCCAGGGGGAAGCCTGGCAGTTGTCAAGCGGCTATTCCTCTAGGCACGCACAAGGCAGTAAACTGTTCCCATGGTGACCAGACTGGGCAGCAGGAGACACAGAGGCAAATTATTGGTGATAAGGATGCCAGCCTCCAGGTGGGACCTGAGGACCTACTAGAATTACAGCTCATCTCCAGACTAGAGTGATCAGCTCCCCTGGTGAAAAGATACGAAGAACATACGTGCGCATGGTTTCCATTGCCCCTTGAAAACACACAGGAAAGACAACTGGGAAAAGACTGGACTTGCATGCGTTGAAGGTGATGTGGCAAAAGCACAATACACACCCAGGAATGTTTCTCATGTGCTATGCTATTGCACCCCGATACAAACACAAAAGGATGACTTCTTGTGTCTTGATCAGAATATGCTGATAAACATTATTCCCACGATGAAATGGGTTGCCATCCTACCAATGATGAACTTAACTTTCTCTAACTGCTCCCTCCTCTGCTTCTCTTCCCTGGAAACAAATGAGGCAATTAGAGCAGAGAATCTCGGCGCTATATTTTAATGTTGTTGAATGAAGCCTTTCCTTTTGTGTGAGCGTAAACTATTACAATCCCTTTGATATGATGGATTAATGGAACAGGGTCCCTGGAACCAAGGAGGTATTTAAAGTTGCTTATGTCCACCAACAAAATATCATAATTTCGACAAAGTGTTCCTCATGCGCCTCCAATGTCACCGGTAATTGTTATTAATGGATTGCTCTCGATTCTCCCCCATAGAGCTGCCAAGCAGAAGAATAAAAAGTCTAAATAAGTAAAATTAATATCTCTAATGCAATGAATTGTACCGATAAACCAGTAATTGCAAGGTCAGGTGAGCCTGCACAGATCGATTGTTAACTGGTTATCCTATAATGAAAGCACAAACCTCTCATATTCATTTGCGCAGAATGCTTCTCATAAAAACAGTGAATGGATTGCCTGCAAGGGCATCTGTTGAACTAGAAATGATTAACAATCAAAATAATGAAATATTAAACACAAATTGAGAATCCATAATAGAGGAAGTTGCAAAGAGCTTGTAGGGACATGTTCAGCCCTTGTTGCAAAAGCGAGATCAATTAATTTAAAGTCAATTGTTCTTTCTACTTTTTTTTTTACAGGATTGTGTTAATTAATGGGTTGTTTTGGTTCTGTTTTTCTACACCTGTGATCTGGCTACTGTGATTCTCAAAATGAAAACAAGAGGGAAACTCACAGCAACACAGGAGTTAGAAAGTTCCGTAAGTCTTGGCATGTTGTGAGTCAAGAGAGATCTCTCCTTAGGGGGCAACAATAAAATACGGAGGAGAGGTCCACGGGGGGCAGGCATTGGCCCCACAGCTAGGGTTGCCAAGTTTCCTACTCTTTTCATATGTGCATCTGTGTGTGTGAGTGGTACACCTGGAAGTCATGGCGACCTCTGGTGACTGACCCCTACTGAGGGCCTGGAGAATATTCAGAGAGGTGGCTGAATAAAGCTTGCCCTGCCTCCCTCCAGGTATGTGTTTTGAAGAGGACTTCCTATTTCATTGTTCTCCATTGAGATTTTCATAGGTCTGTGGACTCTGCTCCATGTCCTTTACTCCTTCTCTACACAAAGCAATGGCACAAAGTCCCCACCCACTGCCAGGAAGTGCAGGGGTCCCGAATATTCGTGGCCTTGCTCTTGTTAGCTGTGCAATAGCAGTGGGTCATGACTGGGAACCATTAACATGTTTTTAGAGGCCTGGCAGAAAATAGGATTGCCAACCTCCAGGTTGGGCCTGGAGATCTCCCACTTTTAGAACTGATCTCCAGCTGATGGAGATCAGCTCCCCTGGAGAAAATGGCTGCTTTGAAGGGTGGACTCTATGGCATTGTACCATGCTGAGGCCCCTCCCCTCCCCAAACCCCACCCTCCCCCAGATCCACCCCCAAAGTCTCCAGATATATATATTTTTTTTGGCCCCTCGTAGGGGAATTTTTTATTTGCATTTTCTAAAAACTACAATGAAAATAGGGAGGGGATCTACATCTATAGGAGAAAGGAAAGAAAACCCACTAAAAACCCAAGAGTTGGAGGTCATACACTGCTTATAAAAGTATTGGCTTAACAATATAAAAATTGCTTTTCTTAACATTGAGAGTGGTCAATCATCATCATCGATTGTGTTAACAAACCATCAAATCTGACTATATAAAGAGCATTCCAGGAGAAACGCTAGTTAACTTAAACACAAATTTCAGAGAACAGTGGCTTCTCATTTTACAATTGTTTTTCCCTCCTTCATTTAAAGCAAATTAATAATTAAATTTCTCTCAATAGGTGTAACACAGTCAATTTCTCTTCCCACGCTGTAATCTGTTTTCTTCTTAAACACTTTCCTTGTGGCATTATCTTGCTGGAACTGGAACTGGTTATCTCAAAACAAAGTCCCTTTTTCTTTTTCAAGGACTGTTATCCACTTGAATTCTTGCCTTCAGTCTTAGAGATCATTCCATTTGTTGCTTTTGAAAGCCAAACTTACAGAGAGTCTATCCACCCTTTTGCCCATCAGACTTATTTCGGATATGTCCATGGCATACCCGTTCGCTTTCAGCTTCCATTAAATGTCTGCATACAGGCCCCACCACTTGAACCTACTCTTTAGACTCTCCTCTTAAATATTGGAAGTCCCTGTGCTCAAAGGCTAGTCGCTTCAGTCTCCAGGTATTTTCCAACCCAGACCTGGCAACCCCGGCAGAAAATGAGTCTGGGCAAGGTTGCCTGGCAACCAAGCCTGATACGATGTTTCGGTTCCCTGCTGGAAATTTCCTCCGGTGTGTGAGAGAGAACTGAAGGCCTTGCTTTCTGTTCTGAATGCTTTGTCTTCATGTGCTCTTTAAGGTTTAATCATCTTGACTCTCAAATTCAAGTAATCCAACTCTCCCCACAGGCTCAGTTGGGGCTCTGCTAGGCAGCCCAGTTTAAACCTGCATTCCAGGACATCATGCAAATGTTGAGAGAATGTTTTCTTTAAGGAATGCCTAGTGGAACTGATGAAAAGAACAGATTTACCATTGAAGCTATAAAGGTTCTGTTACAGCAATATAACCTACTTGACTATGCATACCTTCAGTTCTACAAATACTTACTTGAACATACAACTCTGCTTATTTATTCATTCATTGCATTCATATCCCGCCCTATCCCATGATGGGCTTAGGATGGTTCACAACTGAGATAAAACAATAAATACATGATTAAAAACCAATTAGATAAAACAGGATGGCAGCAAAAAATAACATCAGAGCAGCCCAGTATGCTTCCTGTTAGGTGTTAGCAGGAGAGTAGGCATCTGTAGGCCCACTATGGGCTTAGGGAGATAAAGTCTTCCAACAAGTATTCAGGTGCCACTGCATCATACAGGTTGTAAGCATAGAAGGGCTTAGGTAATGGTTTCCCTTGCTTGAAAGCCAGTCAAATCTGACTCTAGGGTTGTGGTGCTCATCTCAGTTTCGAAGCCGAAGAGCCAGCACTGTCCAAAGATGTTTCTAGATGCTGAGGCCGAAGATGACTAGACGCTGAAGCCGAAGATGACTAGATGCTGAGGCGCACGGAACGCTGTTACCTTCCCACTGAAACGGTACCTATTGATCTACTTGCAATTTCTTGCTTTCGAACTGCTAGGTTGGCAGGAGCTGGGACCAGAGACGGGAGCTCACTCCGTCACGTGGCACTCAGATCTTGAACTGTTGAACTGCAGACCTTCCGGTATGCAGGTTAGTGTCTTAACCACTTGAGCCACCGCGACCTCCTATAGAAGGGCTAAGTGAGAGGTAAATTAATATTCTTGGGGGGGGGGCATTTCTTTTGTCAGATGCTCACTGTGTTATTTCTTTCCTGCTTCCGTGCAAACTTGCCATTTCAGTAAAAATAGTTATGTATATAAATTAATAATAAATAGTTTTCCATAAATATGTCTCCCTGTGTATATGTGGGTAATTTCACAATGGCTGGGTAATTTCTGCATCCCTGTTTCATCTGCCAGCAAGACATTTATACTTGTGTGAAGTGTCCTCTTTTTTCACTGGCAAAGTCTGGTCACCCTACAGAGTGGCCGCCTCCGACCTGTACCCAAGGACTATAAGAGGCTGCTGCCCGCAGGAGGCTCCCTGAAAAGGCAAGAGGGACTCCGTCCTTAGAAAATTTCAGGAGATGATGAAAGGCCATTTCATGGGCCACAGCTTTTAATAGGCAGAAGGCATCTTTTTTTTTTGAAGGCGAGAGGGTTTGTCTGTGGTTTTACTTTGTAGGCTTCAAATTTTGTGGTTTTTAATTGTAATTCGTAAGCCACATTGATCTAGGAGGAAAGGCAGGATATAAATATTTAAACAAACAAATAAACTCTGAGGTAGGGAGGAAGAAGAAGAAGAAGAGGAAGAAGAAGAGGAAGAAGAAGAGGAGGAGGAGATTGGATCAAGGAGGATTAAGCCAAGAAGGACATTCATTGGAAATGTTGGACTTTGTGCCCATGGCTGAAGCAATGATGGAAGAAGAAAGGGGGGGGGACTGAGGGAAGGGAGGGGAGAAGGGGGGGAAGGAAAAATTTGCGTAATGACGAAAAGGTTGAGTGTAAGACAGTTGGTTAAAATAAAAAGCAATTTAAATTTAAAAAAAGAAGAGGAGGAGGAGTATACCCTGCCCTTCACTACCTGAAGGAGTCTCAGAGCGGCTTACAATCCCTTTCCCTTCCCCTCCCCATAAAAGACACCCTGTGAGGTAGGTGGGGCTGAGAGAGCTCTCCTGGGAACTGCCCTTGATTCATTTCTCTCTGCTCCTGTCATGACAGTTCTTTGCTCCCTGGCTCTGGTTCCCAGTCCAAGCCCCATGGATGGAGCTCCATGGCCAGATAGTGGCAGGACAAAAGGACTTACCCATAGATGTGCTTGAGCACCTGTCATTTTGGCTCCTGTCCCGACTGCTGCCGTAAACAACCACCACTCTGAAATACAGCGCTATTGCAGTACAGGCAAAAGTAAAGATGATTATATATACTCACAGTGTTATTGTCATGTATTAGTTATTTCCAAGATATTCAGTACATACATATAGTTATCGCCATCAGTATCAAAATGGCATACAGGAAACCCTCAGAAGGGAAAAGTCCAGGGAAAATTTATAAGTAGAATTAATCAAGATCTGTGCAGCGTCCAAAGCCCAAATGAGACGGGGCTTCCGGTTGACTCCCATGTTTTGGTGATCCGGTCCCCTTTTCAGTCAAGGAAACTGGCAGAGCATCCAGCAAACAGTCAAGGTCAAGTATTTTCTCCGGTCTAAAATGTATAATTCTCTATATTGACACATACTCACAATCTCTCTTGTTGGTGAGGAAATAGACGTTACCAATAGGGCTGCCAATTCCCCCCGGGGGGCGGATTTCCCCCTGCTTTGGAGGCCCAATTTCCGCCACCGCGGAATCTGGCCCTGGGGGAAACCCCACCCCGGCGTGCACGTCACCCGGATGTGATGTGATGATGCCGGGCACGCTGGGGGCGGGGCCACAGCCATTTGAGGGGAAAACATAGAGTTTTCCCCTCAAATGGCTGTGGCCCCGCCCCCAGCGTGCCCGGCATCATCATGTCACATCCGGGTGATGTGCATGCGGCGCACATGCGCTCAAGACGCCGAACGGGAGCCCCCCACCGCGAGGTAAGAACGATTTGGCAACCCTAGTTACCAACAATATTTACCGGGGGAAATAGGTTTGCTGCAAAGTTGTCAAAATGCCTTTGCACAGGATCAGCATCTTGTTTAAAGCAGGCCATCGGCCACTTTGAATTAGCACTCCCGAGCAGAGTCGCCAGGCAGCTTCTGGCTACTGATGGGAGCTTCAGGGATGGGGACATGGGTGGGGGGCATGGCATCATATGCATCATGATGTCACTTCCAGGGGATATGTGGAAGCGATGTTGTGTAGCTCTAGGAATCACCAGAAACTCTATGGTAAAACTATGGTTTCCCTGGAAGTGACATGATGCCAATGTGTTTTCTTCGTTTTTTCTCCTGTCATCACTCAGAACATTCTCCCAGAATGACAACTGAACTCCCGACTACAGAGATCCGCTCCCATGGAGGAAATGGTGGCTTCAGAAGGCGGACTGTTTGGCTCCACATCCTCACTAGTTTCCCTCAGGCACTGCACCCAAATCTCCAGGAATTTCACAGGCCAGAGTCGGCAACCATGGAACTAGGCTCATGTCATTCTGCTTCTTCTAAATATACATGTGCATTGGTGTGAATGAGATCAGCAAGGAAGGCTCTGCAGAGGAAGGCAATGGCAAATCACCTCTGCTTCTCACTTGCCTTGAAAGCCCGTTTGCTGGTGTCGCCAGAAGTTGGCTGCGTGACAGCACTTTACACACGCACGCACACACGTTGGTGTACATCTGTATGCAGATTTTTTTTCTTTTAAGGCAACATTGCACAATTATCAGTATGTTCAAAAAACTGGGTGGTGTGAGGGGGAGATTTGCTTGTCTCCTAGCAACCAAGATATTCCGGGGGTTTCTAGTGCAGAGCAGTGAGGCTGTCATTCCTGCCTAGAAATATTGATGCAGAACTGGTGAGGAGCAGACACACACCAAAAACTGGACCACAGACAGCCCAGCTTCGGCTAGAATCTGGAAATCAGCAGCGGGGGGTCTGGTCCACACGGGCAGTAAAAGGAAGTCATAGAATGGACTGTACCACTTTTCAGGCTGCCAGGTGGAGGGAATCACATTTTCTGGATCCTCAGCTACATTTAAATAACATAGGGCCAGGTCCTATGAACGTGCTGCTCACAGAAGTAGATATCCTTTCCTCAGCAATTCTCTTCGGGGTATGGGTAGGGTTTTAGGGTTGCCAATCTCCAGGTGGTGGCTGGAGATCAACTGGGATTACAACTGATGACCAGGTGGCAGAGATCACTTCATCTGGAGAAAATGGCTATGTTGGAAGGTGGACTCTATGGCATTAGACCTCACTGAAGTCTCTCCTCTCTCCACACCATAGCGTCCTCCACAGCCACCCCCAAATCTCCTGACCTGGAGCTGGCAACCCTAGTGAGTGATCCCCCATAATTACAGCTCATCTCCAGACCAATGTTCCCTCTAAGCTGTGGAGTCTCGTGAGCAAAAATTCTGCTTTCTGAGCCACTGGCATTCAAGCTGTGAGCGAGCGATTGGGCTGCTGCATAAATTACTTTGCTCTGGAGCCGTCCTTCCTGAGTGGAGACAAAAATGTGCGAGCCGGAGGCTGAAAAACTGTGAGCTGGCTCACATGAACTCAGCTTAGAGGGAACACTGCTCCAGACTACAGAAATCAGTTCCCCTGGAGGAAATGGTTGCTCTGGAGGGTGGACTCTGTGGTATTCTACTCCACAGAGGTCTCTGTTATCCTCAGGTGCCACCCCCAAATATTCAGGACTTTCCCAAACTGGATCTGGCAACTCTGTCCTCCCATCCCCCTTCAGTGGCCAGGGGGGGACCTGGCAACCCTGTTGCCAGCAGGCCTGGAGAAAAAAGAATCCTACCCCTTGAATATAGGGTCTTAATGCATGGAAACGAGCTCCTGAAGCTTTTCGTGGCATGGGGGCAGATAACATCCCCCAGAAAATCACATCCCGTTAAGCCTCTATTAAATGGGTGGGGGGATTTGTCTCCAGACAAGGTGGCAACTCTAGGAATGAGAGATGGGGACTGTTGCAGACAAAAAAAAATCCACACACGTCTGGAAGATATCAGCGACGAAGGGGATCTGGTGAGATCTCTCCTCCTCTCATTAGTTTACTGGAATATCCGTAATTCTTAAATCTCCTTGCAAATGAAGAAGAGGAAGAAGAAGAAGAAGAGAAGAGACTGGATTTATACCCCGCCCTTCGCTACCCAAAGGTGTCTCAGAGTGGCTTACAAACTCCTTTCCCTTCCCCTCCCCACAACAGACACCCTGTGAGGTGGGTGGGGCTGAGAGAACTCTGACAGAAACTGCTCTTTTTCAAGAACAGCTGTGCCAGAACTATGGCTTGCTCAAGGTCATCCAGCAGGTGCAAGTGGAGGAGTAGGGAATCAAACCCAGTTCTCCCAGATTAGAGTTCACACACTTAACCATTACACCAATCTGGACCATCCAAGTCTTGCGTATTATAAAAGAAGAAGAAGAAGATGAGGAGGAGGAGGAGAGATTGGATTTATACCCCGCCCTTCACTTGTAGTCTCAGAGCGGCTTACAAACTCCTTTTCCTTCCCCTCCCCACAACAGACACCCTGTGAGGTGGGTGGGGCTGAGAGAACTCTGACACAAACTGCTCTTTTTCAAGGACAGCTCTGACAGAGCTTGTGACTGACCCAAGGTCATCCAGCCAGGTACAAGTGGGGGAGTGGGGAATCAAACACGGTTCTCCCAGATTAGAGTCCGCACACTTAATCACTACACCAAAGTGGCTACTCCAATGTAGGAAGCAAAGGGCTGGATTCGAAAGTTCTGCTCCTTATATGTTAGGTTTGTGCTTGTCAAGTGGACCATTCAGAAGTGCTGCCCCTCCCCGTGTTCGGAAGTGGGACAGTCCATTCTGCCACCTTAGAATTTCCCTACCTTATTCTACTGCATTAGTCATATATGGTTGCCCACTCCAGGCTGGGAAATTCCTGGAGATGTGGGACTGGAGTTTGGAGAGGGTGGGATTTGGGATGGGGAGGGACCTCAGTGGAGTATAAAACCATACAGCCCACCTTCCAAGCAGCCTGTAGTCTGGAGTTCACTTGTCATTCTGGGCAAGCTCCAGGCCCTGCCTGAAGGCTGGCAAACAGAATATTGGAACAGGGTTAGTTACCCATCCGATCTGAGCAGATGCTTGTTTTCAACAAGTTCACCAAAGAACCAGAGTCAAACTGCCACCCTGTGGTGGACGAATCCAATCCCCCCTTTATCTTGCAGGATAAACATAATATAGGCCCTGGTCACACGGGCAGGAAAATGTGGGGGGGAAGCGTGGCTGTTTGCCCCTGAGCAAAATAACGCGCGGCTGCGCGATCAGATGTCCCGTAGAGGTCCCGTGGAGGTCCCGTGGTTAGGGGGGAGGTGCCGATCACAGGACAATCCTGCGGTGCGGCAAAGAAGCGGCCTCCCTAGCAAAAGGCTCCGGGTTTAACCCCTTCCAGGGCTGCAGAGGAATGCAAACTGTGTCCTCCGTCCAGTCCCCTCCAGGAGGAGCGTCAGCCGGGCTGCCCCCCCGCCACGCCCCCCCTGCACCTCCCCCTCTGCCACCCGGTGCAGAGAGTTCCTCTCAAGCAGGCCGAGCCAGAAGTGTGGGGGGGGGGTGGAAAAGAGGAGGGGGCTGTGTTGTTTGTTTTTAAACAAAGTGTGCGCATGCACCGTTGGGTGCTTGTGTGCATCCCGTGGAGACTTGAAAAAAACCCCACATTTTAGCGACAGGACATGGGCGGGCACCCTGATGCCACGACCCACCACCGGAAACGCAATCAGGCATCCGCCCTTGCCCCACGGTTTCCGGAAACTAGTACCTCAGGGCTACTAGTTTTTTACCCCGCACCTTCGGCGGGAAGCCTCGGGTTCGCCACGGGAGCTCTACGCTTCCCAGATGTGGTGCTGTGATTGCGCCCGGAAAATCCGCCTATCTTCCGTCTCTGTAGCGTGGCTAATGCTCTGTGTGACCGCAGCCATAGTCTTACAGTTAGTGTGGAATTCAATGAATACTGTTCATGAATATCTTAAAATATTTGATTGGAAGAAGGGCATTCAGAAGACGTGAAAACGTTGTGATGGAGTTATTTGGGATTTCAATCCCCCCCCAAAAAACATGTCCAGGTATCTCTGCACATTAACATACTTCAAGGGGACTTGACCAGACCAGACCTGTGCCTTTCAATACGAGAGCAGCTCAGGGTGCCTGGGCATATCAAAATGGCCCAACTGAACTGGGAATACAGAGGAATGACTCGAGTCCAACCTTTCCTTTGTCCCCAGCTTTGAGGAATTGACTTTGATCCTGTTCCCAGCCTTTGATCAGCCTTGTCTACTTAAAATGTCAGCTCCTTAGGGCAGGACCTTTCGAGCCAGGCATGCCAGAACATAGAGTGGCAGGTGTCAGTTGGGACCCTTTAGCTTATAGTTACTCTATCGGACTGCCACGGCTGGCTACACCTGACAGGAGAGGTGGCTGGCAACTCTGCAGGAAGGGGGAGGGAGCACCGGAGGGCTGGCAGCCCAACTCAGGTGAGCAACTTGGAAGGCTGCCGCAGAGATAGTCGTGTGAAGGGTAAAGAGGCGAAGGGAGGATTTAGTTATTTAGCTGTCAGGAAGAAAGCTGATCCATTTTATATAGGGTTGCCAACCTGCAGATGGTGGCTGGAGATCTCCCGTTATTACAATGGATCTCCAGGTGACAGAGATCATTTCCTCTAGTGCCTGTATGCTGATCGTCCCGTTTCATTCTGGCTGGGAGGGGGGAGCTTGAGAGAGTGTTTGTGTGGAACTGCTTTGCTGAAAGTAGTGCTCGCTTGTAACTGCAGCTATCCGGGGCCTCCCTTCCGTGGGAAGAATGCGTGCTTGACCTTGAGTACCAGACACTGCTAGATAAATGTAACCCTATGCTTGCAGGTGCTGGGGGGAGGGCTAATGGTCACAGGAGTTTTGGCTGTGGTTGTATTGTATTTGGCAGCTGGTTGTATTGGTGTGATTGGACTGGTCACTGGGGGCGGGATTCTTCCTTGGGAAGAATGCGTGCTTGACCTTGAGTACCAGACACTGCTAGATAAATGTAACCCTATGCTTGCAGGTGTTGGGGGGAGGGCTAATGGTCACTGGAGTTTTGGCAGGCTGGTTGTATTGGTGAGATTGGAGTGGTCACTGGGGGTGGGATTGTTTGAAATCATTATAACAAGGGAACTGGCGCCAAGAGCGTCAGTTCTGACACATCTTCGTCTCTGCTTGAAACCTCTTGCCCTCTCAATAAACAAATCACTGCCAAGACAGTGTTGGTGGGAGTGAGTTTTGTTCAAGACCTGACACCTAGAGAAAATGGCCGCTTTGGACAGTGGACTCTATGGCATAATACCTCCTTGGACTCCCTCCCCTCCACAAACCCCGCTCTCCTCAGGCTCCACCCCCCAAAAAAATCTCCAGGTATTTCCCAACCCGGAGCTGGCAACCCAAACTGGAAATGTGGTGTTGGAGGAGAGTTTTACAGAGCGTGTGGACTGTCAAAAAGACAAATCGGTGGGTTCTAGATCAAATCAAGCCTGAACTCTGCCTAGAAGTTAAATGAATACCCTGAGGCTCTCATACTTTGGTGACATTATGAGAAGACAAGACTCACCAGAAAAGGCAGTCATGCTGGGAAAAGCTGAAGGCAGCAGGAAAAGAGGAAGAGCCAACAGGAGATGGATTAACTCAGTCAAAGAAGCCATGGATCTTGGTTTTCAAGACCTCAGGCAAGGCTGCCAATGATAGGATGTTTTGGAGGTCATTGATTTATAAGGTTGCCCTGTCAGAAGCTACTCAATGGCACTTAACACACACACACACAAACAGGGCAAGTGGCAATCCATAAAACGCAAGAGGGAACAGTGAGGCTTGAACGGTATAATCAGAAAAGCATCAAGCATTGTTTCTGCTGCTATCACACAATATGAGACAATGCCAGCCCTGTACAGGTGAGAGCCAGTATGGTGTAGTGGTTAAAGTGTTGGGCTAATATCTGGGAGACCCGGGTTCAAATCCCAATTTGTGCCATGGAAGCTCACTGGGTGACCTAGGGCCAGTCACACACTCACTGTAACCTACCTCACAGGGTCATTGTGAGGATAAAATGGAGGAAAGAACGATGTTGTTAAGCTGCTTTGGGTCCCCATCAGGAAGAAAGGTGGGCACAAATGTATTAAATCCATACATATCTAATGCGCATGCGGTGTGTGTGTCTGTGGCTCAGTGAAAGAGCCTCTGCTTTGCTTGCGGAAGGTCCTTGGTTCAATCCCCGGCACCTCCAGTTGAAGAGGACCAGGCAGGAGGTCATGTGAGACCCTGGAGAGCCGCTGTCGGTCTGAGTAGACAATACCGACCTTAATGGACCGATGGTCTGAATCCCGATAAGGCAGCTTCATGTATCCCCTGTCCCACTACTGACTGAACACACCTGCCCCTCTCCTCTCACAGCCAGGCATGCTGACACAAATCAGGACTGAGTTCACTGACTCACAGCCAGGTTTGTTAGCCTGGGATGTGTGTACATTTGCTGGGGTGTGTGTATGTGTGAACACACAAACACATGAAGCTGCCTTACACTGAATTGGTCTATCGAGGTCAGTATTGTCCACTCATATTGGCAGCATCTCTCCAGGATCTCAGGTAGAGGTCTTTCACATCACCTACTGAGAGTCAGTTTGGCGTAGTGATTCTCCCACTCCTCCACATGCAGCTGCTGGCATGACCTTGGGTCAGTCACAAGTCCTCTCAGAGCTGTTCTCTCACAAGCAGTTCTTGAAAGAGCTCTCTCAGCCCCACCTACCTCATAGGGTGAGGGAAGGGAAGGGAAAGGAGATTGTAAACCACTCTGAGACGCCTTCAGGTAGTGAAGGGCAGGCTATACATCCAATCTCCTCCTCCTCCTCCTCCTCCTCCTCCTCCTTCTCCTTCTCCTTCTCCTTCTCCTTCTCCTTCTCCTTCTCCTTCTCCTTCTCCTTCTCCTTCTCCTTC
>NW_015170346.1:148760-154477 GCF_001447785.1 Gekko japonicus | reverse complement strand
CTTCTTCTTCTTCTTCTTCTTCTTCTTCTTCTTCTTCTTCTTCTTCTTCTTCTTCTTCCTGGTCCTTTTCACTGGAGATGCTGGGGATCGAACCTGGGACTTTCTATTTGAAAAGCACGTGCTCTACCACTTAGCTAGGGCTCCCTCCCCTCAATGCCTAGTGTGTACAAATTGGGCCTGTGGTCAGATTGCTACCTCTAGAATGTAGGGACAAAACCTATGCACATGTTGTATATAACTGTGTCCATGTTATTCCCACATTCTGGGGGATGCCTATAGGTGATGGTAGGGCTCATGCATTCAGTCGCAGGTGAGGCAAGGCTAGCTTTTTCATGCTCACTCCCCCTTTATGCATAGTGGCTTCCGTCATATCATGGCAAGTTGTGAATCTGGTGGTGTTGTACTGTTTATTTTCCCCTGGGCCCTTAGGGCGGAATGTGCTGTGGTTTAGCTTCATGTTCTTCTGCTGGTTGTTGGCTGTTAGTTTTTGTTCAAGCAGAGGTCAGGAAAGGCCCCGCGTTTGTTCCAATAAAACTTTCAATCCTTCTGGCACGGTGTGCTTGTGGAATGATGACAGTTTCCCCTAGATATGTTGCCTGTACAGGGCTCCTGAAACACGCACACACTCGCAGAACTGGTTCTCAGCTAATGTGGAACCTCCAAAGAAGCCTCCAAGGGGTCACCCCCTTCGATTGTTCCACAATCTTGTCCCCCTCTTCCCTTTCCTTTCATAGTTGTGCATGCAGTTTCAAAAACAAACCTTCCATCATTTCTCATTGCAGTGAGAAAGTCAATTTGTAGCTAAGGTCAGAGCTTGTAATCATTGACGGCTCAACAAAGAAATCCCTTTGACAGCTTCTAACTCTCGGCATGGGCATTATAAAGCCAAGCGGTGTCTGGCTGCAAAGGCACATTGGGGGGAACGGTAGGCATATGCTGGCTGAGCAGGAAAGGCGATCATCTGGCACATCGCCATGGGGAAAGTGATCTCTTGCCCTCATTTTCCCACTAAAGGTGCAGAGAAAGGACCCATCGAGAGGACAGAAACAGACCCCAGTATGCTTCCGCGTAGCCAAATAAATGTTGAGGTGGAAGAAATAAGAAGAGAAAGCCAAAGGATCCTCTTGATGTTGTGATAGTTCATTCACCATCCACCATCAATGCTCCACGGTCTGTAGCCCAGCAGTCAATTGGAAGAAGCATTGATGGAACTGGCTGCCATAGGACACGGGTTGGGTACTGGCCATGTAAGAGTGCAATTTTAAGCAGAGTGACACCCTTTGAAGCCCCTGACCTTCCAAGAGTATAACGATGTCTAGGTTTGTATGGTAAGGCTCTTTCTGACATCAGCATCACCTTAGGCAACAACAGGCTCTTCAGCCTTGGATTTCAGCGACGCCAGTATCGGGGATTATACAAAACTGACATATATTGTTTTAAATGTTGTTTTAATGGTTTTAATTATTACTATTACTATTTTGTTGTAATGCCATAAGGCCTTGTTGTAATGACAGAAGGTTCAGGGTGGTGAGAACCAGGGAGGATTGTGAGGCACTCCAAAGGGATCTTTCGAGGACGGGCGAGTGGGCGTCAACATGGCAAATGGGGTTCAGTGTGGCCAAGTGCAAGGTGATGCACATTGGAGCCAAAAACCCTAACTATAAATACACAGTGATGGGGTCTGAACTGGCAGAGACTGACCAAGAGAGAGATCTTGGAGTCGTAGTAGATAATTCAATGAAAATGTCGAGACAGTGCGTGACTGCAATAAAAAAGGCCAATGCTATGCTGGGGATTATCAGGAAGGGAACTGAAAACAAATCAGCCAGTATCATAATGCCCATTTATAAATCGATGGTGCAACCTCATTTGGAGTACTGTGTACAGTTCTGGTCACCGTACCACAAAACGAATATTATAGCATTGGAAAAAGTTCAGAAAAGGGCAACTCGAATGATAAAAGGGTTGGAACACTTACCCTATGAAGAAAGGTGAAAGCGTTTAGGGCTCTTTAGCTTGGAGAAACGACGGCTGAGGGATGACATGATCGAGGTTTATAAGATTATGCATGGGATAGAGCAGGTAGAGAAAGAAGTACTTTTCTCCCTTTCTCACAATACATGAACTCGTGGGCACTCAATGAAATTGCTGAGTAGTCGGGTTAGAACAGATAAAAGGAGTGAGTCACAAATGGAATTCACTGCCACAGGAGGTGGTGGTGGCTACAAGCATGGACAGCTTCAAGAGGGAATTAGATAAGCATATGGAGCAGAAGTTCATCAGTGGCTATACAAGGTATAGATAGGAACTCTCAGTCTGGGGCAAGTGATGCACTGCATTCTTGGTGCCTGGGAGGGGGTCAACAGTGGGAGGGCTTCTAGTGTCCTGGCCCCACTGCTGGACCTCCTGATGGCACCTGGTATTTTTGGCCACTGTGTGACAGAGTGTTGGACTGGATGGGCCATTGGCCTGATCCAACATTGGCTTCTCTTATGTTCTTATGATTAAATGTGAATTGTGATCCACCCTGAGCCTGATTGCGGGGAGAGCGGAATACAAATGTGAAGGAATAAACAACCAAAAAATAAATAAGCAAGCTTTTGAGAGTCAAAACTCCCTTCCTCAGATTAGAGAGCTTCAACTCTTGAAATCTGGTTGGTCTCTAAGGTGCTACCAGACTCAAATCCAGCTCTTCTGCTAGAGACCAGCATGACTGCCCTCTGAAACTGACACCAGAGAGTATCAGGAAGATGCATCCATAGAAGAGATGCAGTAAATTGTTCCCACATTCTATGTACCTGCCCACCTGGAGAGCCGGTTTGGTGTAGTGGTTAGGAGCGCAGACTCTAATCTGGGAGAACCAGGTTTGAGTCCCCACTCCTCCACAGGCAGCTGCTGGTGTGACCTTGGGTCAATCACAAGTTCTTTCAGAGGTGTTCTCTCAGGAGCAGTCCTCAAAAGAGCTCTCTCAGCCCCACCAACCTCACAGGGTGTCTGTTATGGGGAGGGGAAGAGAAAAGAGATAGTAAGCCACTCTGAGACTCCTTTGGGTAGTGAATGGCAGGGTATAAATTCAGTCTCTACTTCTTCTGGTCATGAGCGTATCTATGCCACAATACCCAAGCGTAACATTTTCTTCTCATTTTAAAGGCACTTTTGCTCAGTCTTATTTGGAAACGTGGGATATGCTAAATGTTGAGCTTTCCAAAGAAAAATTATTTCCCAAAGCCAGACTACCATACAGTGACTTCCAAAATGTCCAATGTCTACTACAGTTATGGATGACCAAGATAAGTGGGGGGGGGGGGCAGATAAGGATGTAAGGTAAAGGTAAAGGTTCCCTTGCTTGAAAACCAGTCGAGTCCGACTCTAGGGTTGCGGTGCTCATCTCCGTTTCAAAGCCGAAGAGCCAGCACTGTCCGAAGATGCTTCCGTGGTCATGTGGCCAGCATGACTAAACACCAAGGCACACGGAACGCTGTTACCTTCCCACCGAAGTGGTACCGATTTATCTACTTGCAATTTCTTGCTTTTGAACTGCTAGGTTGGCAGGAGCTGGAACTAGAGATGGGAGCTCACTCCATCATGCGGCAACTCGGGTCTCGAACTGCTGAACTACTGACCTTCCACAGCCTGCAGTTCAGCGTCTTAACCACTTGAGCCACTGCAGCTCCAGATAAGGATGTAAAGCATGGGAAATGTACTTTCTATTGTAAGATGGGCAAGACATTCCAACTTCTTGTCTTATTGTAGCGGTGATACGTTATGCTCCACTTGGATCTTTGGATGGAGTTTGCTGTGGATGCTGTATGAAGATGGGTCTCATGGTTATACAGGAGCTTTGAGGACTTTTTTTGACAGCTGAGCCTTTCATTGGTATTATACACAAAATTCTCTGTGGATGAAGGTCACTACTCAATTTTAATATGCAGGTCAGACTTGGCTTCTTACTTACTAGGCATTGATTTTAATATTCCATCCCTGCCAATCTGTATGTTCAGTTTTGACCACTAATGAAGAATTGTTGTGGAAATGCATTGCATTTGGGTTTTTTCTTACTTCTCTGTCAGAATTAAAGGTGTAAATCAGGTATACATATATATTAATAGAAAACTTGCTTGATGATATATATGCTATGTTTTGTTTTTCAGTTTGGGTTCAGTTTATTTCAATACAAGATCGGGTTGCAAAATATTAATAAAACAATAAAAACGTCCATGTACAATACTAAGACCAACAAAAAGGACTCATATGTGCCATTGTAAGCCAACATTCCAAAATTCTTGCACACATTTCACAATAGAGGGGGTTACTTATTTGATTTAATCATCTGCTTTCATATTACACATGCCGTTATACAATTTTTTTGTTACCTTATGAGGTACTTCTTTAGAGAAGTCTGAATTTTGGTTGAAGTGTTTTAAAGTCCCCCCCCCCCCCAGCTATACATATACATTTGCTATTTGGTAACTTTTTGTTTGTTAGTTTTGGCTTCTCTTGCAGTTGTTCCATTCTTTTTGGTTCAGACACAATAGAGAAACACATTGCAATAGCAGGGGAAACATCACACCCTAAGCCAAAGGCAATAATTACTTTTCTTTAAAGGGCAATTCATCCCCAAATGCTATAAGTATACATGTTAAACTTAAGGCATTTGTAGAAAAGAAGGATTTTTTTAAAAAAAATAGTTCAATAGCAGAGCAGATGTGTTCCGTGAAGAAATTCTTTGATTCAGTCTCCGGCCTCTACAGCTGAAAAATAATTTTGCACAAGTGAGAAAGGAGCCATATCCCAGTTTTAGGACATGTGCCCTGGATGAAGACAGCTACGAGTTCAATCTCCAGCTAAAAGGACCTCAGGCAGCAGGTGCTGAGGTGCCAGCTATCAGTCCCTCTACAAAATTGGAGGCTAGACGGGTCTGACTCAGCATAAAACAGCTTCTCAAGTTGTATATTGGATGGAATCGCCTGTGGTGAGGTGGATGGAAGCAACGTCTCTCTGCCTCCCCGGGATATATATCATAGGGGGCCACTGCTTGAAATGAGCACCTCTGCCAATAAGGTTCTGAAGGGTGTGGCTCAATTCCATAGTTTGTTTGTGGGAACCAGGACTGGGCTTGCAGACTCGGTTCTCGACTGATCTCCAGAAATGCTGTGTGAATTGCCTTTGCTCTGGTCAGGGATCACTGTAGGTGGGATGTGCATGAGGGGGTCTCCAGGAAGCAAGCCAGGTTTAAGACAGGCTGTCCATAGTCATATGTCAGATGATCAATGGACTCCAAGTAACCGTAATCACACATAACCATAATCAGTCACACAATTCCTAGCTACCTTCATTAACACGAGATTTTGTATTGTGTCTGCACTGAGCCTAAGTTAGAGGGAAAAAAAAGAACTCACCAAGCAGATTCCCTGTTTTCGACGGAGTTCCAGGAGCTGTAATCCAAACAATTCGATCTGTACCCCCTCAAAATCAAAGGACCCCCTGTAAAACTTTCTTGAGACCGGGAATCAGGAGAACCACTTCAAATTAAATCATAGGAAGACGTTGCCTTCATTTTTAGTCAAGACTATTCGAAGTCAGTTGTAGAAATAATTATAAAATAAATCTCCTGAAGGAACATTTTAAACTAAGGGGAGGAAAAGAGAAAGTGAGAAAGAAAGAAAGAAAGAAAGAAAGAAAGAAAGAAAGAAAGAAAGAAAGAAAGAAAGAAGGCA